>NW_020174563.1:2558423-2633247 GCF_003031525.2 Neophocaena asiaeorientalis asiaeorientalis
AAAAAAAAAAAAAAAAAAAAAAAAAAATTAAGTGGGTGAAATAAAAGGACCATCTACTTTATTTCAAACCAGTGTTTCCTATCTGTAGTCTTAGAGGGAAAAACAGTGCCCTGACTTTGTGACACATGGGTCAGAAGTCCAGCGGTGTTTCTCATCACCATCAAAGGAAATCCAGGCTTAACAATCCTGTTAATTGTGTCCTTCTGGGGACCGCGAGCCTTTCCAGCCCAGCAGTCTGTCTATGAACTGCATCATCTGGGGGATTATCGAATGTGCATCCTTGAAATTCTCCAAAGTGCTCTTGGTCGCCCCCTATTGGCTGCGGGTGACCCTTGCAGGGAAGAGGGCCCCTTCTCCCTGCGCGTTTCATGCTTCCCAGGAAGCACCAGACGGCCCCCTCCACAGAATGCCGCGTGCCAGTGACTTGTGTTGCTTCCTTTCCAGGGGCTTATAAGATACTACAGAAATCCCAGAAACCCAACGCGTTAAGGTAAACTTTTAAAATTTGGTGAGTCGTCCTTTGGTTAAAGGAAAGGGGTGAGACCCATGGGGTCGTGAGCTTCTTCCATCAGCCAGAGACTCCATGAGTCCAGGATGGGGGGAGGGCAGCAGGCCGGGTCCATCAGTACCTGAACCATTGCCAGCGATGTGCAAAGAGCCTGGAAGTCTCTCTCCTCTTCCTTCAGGGTGGCCCTTTAGATGACATTTTGACAAAAATTGCGTGACCGGCTGCCTTGGGCCCCAGTTCACTTCCTCCAGCTCAGAGGCACAAGTCTTTTTTCTTGTTTCTCCAACCCCTTCCTAACTTTAGACCCAGAAGCCTCCCCCGTCGCCAACTCTGTTCTGGGGTAAAATGAGGCCTTTGTTGAGGGCAGTCAGTGGAACAGAGTTGCTGAATGTAAATGAAAAAGATGAGAATTCAGGCCTTGGTTGGGCTGGAGCCGCCAGGTCAGAGCCCTCCACTGGCCAGCTGGCCACTGGGTTTCGGGGCCGTCTGAGGCCCACAAAGAAAGGTCTGAAGGGACTGACTCCTGGGAGAAGGTTATACATGCTGAGGGTATGTGGTGGGTCCTTAGAGCACCATTTTTTCTTTGAATAAAGTGTTTTTTCAGCAAGAAGCCAGTAGAGTTGTTAGATAAAATACAGGATACCCAGGTAAATTTGAATTTCAGAGAAGCAGCAAATAATTTTTTTAGTTTAAGTATGTTTCATGCAATATTTGGATCATACTTAGACTAAAACATTATTCTTTATGTGAATTTCAGATTTACTTGGGTGTCCTGTATTTTTATTTGTCAAGTATGGTAGCCCTAGAAGCCAGTCCAGTGACCTGAGAGAGCTGACACTCCTTTTAAAATGGCAAATGTACACATAATCGGCCACAAGTGAAAATGCATGTGATAGTACTAAATTGAAAACGTTTTTAAAAAATGAGCCAGGAAATGGTTTTGAATATAAAGTACTTTTCTTAGTGTTTATTAATGATTTATAAATCTAGGAACTTATACATAGATCTAATTTATTAATGGAAGAAAATGACTATTTTGTGTATGTTAAACACATATTATTTTACCTTTTATGTTTTTTTTTTTCTCATTTCTTAGTGACATTGACCAGCAGTACTTAAACTATCTATTCAGGTAAAATATAATTTAAATTTTCAAAGAATAACTCATATTCTTCTAGAGCTAATGGATTTTTATTTTCCAATAATGTATATATTTTCTATTAATTTTTTTATTGGAGTATAGTTTATTTACAACGTTGTGTTAGTTTCTGCTGTACAGCAAAGTGAGTCAGTTATATCCAGTAATATTTTGATAAGGGAGATCTGAGCCAGTGTGCCTGCCTGCCAGCAAGGCAAGCTAAATAATTGGTGAGATGATCAGAACTGCAGAAACTAAATAGTGGTCCTGCCGTTAGGCCAGGCAAGAAGGGCTTCCATCCAGCCCCACACTTCGGAGAGCCATGCCTCTCCCCAAGGCATATGGAGTCTGTAAGGCTAAGAGCCCACACCCTTCCTTCTAGACTGGGCCTTGGAATTTCCGACCCAAGTGGATTCCAAGGCCTCCCTGGGTCTGTCTTCTTAACTCATTCCGAGACCCAATGGATGTCCAAAGAGAGGCTGTTAGTATGAGGGATGTGCATGGAGGGTGGGCTTGCAGACTGAGGTGTCCACACACACATGTTTGAGGTCCTTGGGTGCAGGATGGAGTCTGGTGTCGGGAGAGAAGAGGGTGCACTGGGAGCCGGGAGCCAGAGGCAGGATGTCCCCACACTAACACCTTCTGACAAGAAGCTCCAAGGACTCCAAGAATTCTAAATTTTAATCTGGACTTTCAGGTTGCTTTGAAGGTGTATTTGTTAAGGTAGGATGAAGTTTGAGGCTTGATTTATAATATGTAAGTGTAGTATATGGATTTCCATTTGTACCGTTGCCCCAAGCCAAGTAAAGAATAGGGGTTGGCTGCTAAGTAGAATAGCTGGGGAGTATTCTTGCATTCTGAGAGTCCCACATGGTGCACTGAGGGACCTAATTGAGAAAGTGAGGTTTTGCTGTCTAGAACTCAAGTTTGCCTAATGCAACAACATTCAGTCCAGAGGACCAAGGTCGGAGAGGTGCCTCTCAGCCTTTGGCCACATGGATTTCTGCAGGAAGTTGGCTTAAAACGTTCAAGATCTGTGTTCTCTACCTACAGGTAAAGTTCCTAAATATCTTAATATTTATGAAAATGCCTTTTTGAAGACAGGATTCAACCCAAACATAGCTGGGGCCTCTTTTGTACTCAGTGGAACAGTCATTAGTTCCACTCTGCCCAGACCCACCAGCTGCCTTTTCAAGAGATGTTTCTGAAAATGCAGAAGTCTCTTGGTGTTTGAAATGTTTCCATGACATCGGACTACTGTAGACAGTTCTTTTTCCCCACAGAGCTTATAGCCAAGGCGAGCAGCAGAGGGTTTTGGGGGTGGAAAAAAACAGCCGCTGTGACCCCCAGCTAGTTCTCCTGCCCTCCCCCCTCTCTGCCCTCCCCCGTGTGAGGGTTTCACTACCTGGGAGCCAGGTGCTCAAGGCTTCCTGCCTCAGCCCGCTGCACACCCCGCCAAAGCCACACCGCTGTTTCCACGTCTTCTTTCAGTACAAGTGATGAAGATGAGCCAGGACTGAGATTCGATTTCCCATAGGCCCTGGGTATCAGCCTCCAGAGATCTGCATTCACTCAGCTCTGTAGGGTAGCTGCGCCTGTAGGTGCCAGCCCGGAGCTCTGCCTGCTGGTTTGATCTCTCTCTGCTGGTTTGAAAACATAGGGAGAACCTGCTATGCATCTGGCCCTGCTAAATACTTGAGCTCCAAAGACAAATAAAATATGGTTCTTGCTCCCCAGGTCATCACAGTGTAGGAATTAGGTGGGTGTAACTCTGTATTTACAAAATTCAGACATGGACTAGAGAGTCAACTCTTTTATTTAATTATCTCTTATTTTTAACTCCCTAGTGTTTTCTTTTAGAGTCACCCTTTGGGGTGATTCCGATGATGGCATTTGGGATACCATGTCAGGCCCTGGGACATGTTTTGGGATGGAAAGGGGCCCCTCACATCCTGCCATAGGAGCAATAACTTCTGCTGCTGAAGTTGAAGCCAAGAGGGGATCCAGCGAGATAGAATAATGGAGAATGTACAGGGTATGTGTTTTCCGGAGAGAGACAGAATAATGGAGAATGTACAGGGTATGTGTTTTCCGGCGAGAGAGTAATGGAGTATGTACAGGGTATGTGTTTTCCGGAGAAAGAAGAGACAGCAAGCAGATGCCCATGAGAAGGACAGGGAATCTCCAGTCTTGTCTGTAGTGTGTGTATTTTTTTACAGCTAGCTACCTGTAAACCCTTGTCTCACAAACCTACAACTTCCGAATGACCAGAATGTGACTATTCTTACGGCCGTTGTCACAACCCTCCTCTCCTCCTGCCTCTTTCTGTGATGCTGTTCCTCTGAAAACCATCAGAAAAACAGAAACGATGCTGGGAGATAACCCAAGAGCAGGGCTGAGGAGCTCACATTGGTTTCCCTGGCTGTCGTGTCACCAACTGGAGATTTGTGGCAGTGGTTCCTGATCCTGGTACTTTGTAGCTTCCGGGAGCCACAACAAATAAAAACAATGGATGCCCGGACCGTACCTTAGAGATTCTAGCCAGGATGTTACACTATTTGGATGTGTATCCAGGGTTGAGAACCAGAGCAGGCCATCCAGCGCTTTAAGAAAACTTTCCTTCTTATATTTGAATTAAAAGTTTCATTCCTAACCTCCAACTAAATCAGCTGCCTGCGTGGCATGAGTTTTGATGGAAGAGGGTACGGAAGGTGGGCTTAGGACCGCACAAAGGCACTTGTAGACAGGCGCCGGGAGATGGGACAGGCTTCCAGAGATAAAGATGGGAGACAGCCAAGCACAGGTATGGCCTGCATCAGCCCATACAGCATCAACTGCAAATTGGTCCAGGTAGTTTTCAGACACAGGGTGGATGGCATGGGTCATTTTGTGGGCTAGCTTCCTGGAAATTTACCTATTCTTCTGTGTAGTGAATTTTGTGATTTAGCTCACATTCAACAGCTAACTTTTAGGCTGCAGCCTGTTTGTAATTTAGACTCTGCTTTGTTTAGCTGACAAATAATCTCTGTGGATTAGGTGAATATGATAATCATTAGTGGCAGGGCTGACCCTCCAAGAGGGGCGCGGACCCTCAGAGTCCATCCCAGGGGAGATCCAGCCCTCTTGCCAGAACCTGAGGCATTTCAGGAGATTCTCACTCTCTCCCTGACAAGCTGGGTTTAGGCAGAAAGAGACCATTCAGTGCAGATAGTTTGCTTTTAGGCAAATCTCACTATTTCCAAGTAGAATGGGTGAAAATGGATGTTGTTTTCTCAGTGCTGGGGAAGCTTTCTTCACGAGTCTGCTGTTTCTTTTTCAGCGTGGTGCTCCTGGCATTTGCATCTCACCCCACAGGTAAACACGATTTTGTTTGTTTGTTTGTATATCTTGCATTGCCCATTCAACCCAGTGCTCTGACTCCGGTTATATCTCTGAGGGAAATTTTGTAAGAGAATGTAGCTGCCTTCTAGGGTGTCAAACTTAAGGGTTAGGAATGGCCCACATACTTGAAACTGTTCTTAGTATACCGTTATGGATTTATTGCTCATGAATTGAACCTTTTTCCATCTTTTATTGTTGATGTTTTCATCTGGTGCAATCTCAGGTGTACAGGCGGGTTTATAATCTGCCAAATAAACTAGTGCTTGCTTTGTCCTTTTCTAAAATTCTCCCTTCAAGTACCCAGAATTGCTCTTCAATCCTAGGGCTAAAGATTTGGTGGAGAAGTTCAAATTGCACCTATTTCTCAGTGACATCCTTTTATACATTTTTATCATATATTGTCATCCAGTTTTCATAATTCCAGATGAAAGAAGTCATTTTAAAACTTACCTTCGCCCATATATACACTGATACGTATAAAATAGATAACTAATAAGAACCTGCTGTATAAAAAATAAATAAATAGAATTAAATTAAAAAAAAGAAAACTTACCTTTACCCTGTTGCTGCCTCAATTACCCTAGAGTTGTTTTCCAAATTCAGGAATTTTCCGTAATCCTCTATTTCATTGTGTTTTTTTACTTTGAAAGGTTTTGAAGTTGATGCAAAGATAAAGCAAAAATATCTGTGTGCAGCATGGCTGGAAATACACATTTTATTGGTCACACTTAAACTAATGTTTATTGACCTCTGCTATGCATGAGGCATTACCCAAGCCCTCAGGGTCTCAGTCTCTTATCCGGAAATTAAGAAAGGTGGACTGGATTATTTCTGAAGCCCCTTCTAGCTCCCTACTGTGCCCCAAACAGCAACCCCTTTCTGTTTGTGTTTTTAGCTGCTTCAGACTGTTTGAACTAATATCCTCAGGGAATTGCTGATGGTGACTCGGGTCATGTTTCTAGATTGGACATGACCTATCTGAACTGCTGTCTCATTAGCATAATTTGAATTATTTTTTTCTCCATGAGTGCTTCTACACTTGCCCATACTGAAGCACATCCACTGTTTTCTGCCCACTCCCATAGCCTGAAAACCTATCCTCTGTAAAATTACAAGTCATATGAAACCCTGGTATTGACCCTAAACACCTACCTGTACCGCTGAGTGTCCGCCTCCAAATCCTGCCTCTCAGCATTCCTTCGTGCAGCCAGAGGGTTGCCACCCAGCAGATATTTCAGAGCCTACTAAGTGTCTTCTGCCTTTCAAATAGGTTTTTAATCAAAGACCTTTGGAGCGTTATGCTTGCTGGTTCTTCTTGGTTTACATGTTCATTTTCCCCCTGAGTGATTTCTAGTGGATTTGGGTGAATGATATTCACTTAAAGAAGCCACTCTGCCTTTCACTGAGAGGTTGTGCTAGTTCATCTGTTACACTCACGCTTATCAGAACTGGAAGGAACCTTAGTGATTATCCAAGGTGCCACCACATTTTACAAATGAGGAAATTGAAACCCAGAGGAGTTAAGTGATGTGACCAAGATGAGGAAGTGAGTAGCAGAGGGAGACTGGAGTTTAGCTAAAGCTTCCCTGCAAGGGGATGCCCCACAGCCGTAGTGGTCAGGAGTCCTGTGGGCCTCAGTAGCCATCGTAGCAGGGCTCAGGCAAAGGCCCCAGGGAAGGTAGGTGTGCGGCTACCTGTGAACTGGCGGCGGCCTTCCAGAAGAAGCCGGAGATGTTCATCTATACCAACACCAAGTTGGGTATCTAATCCGTGAACGTTGCAGGGAAGCACTGTGGAACCGCACCTACTTTTACGTGAATGAAGTAACAAATACAGTTGTGGTCTTTATAAACAGTGCAGTGTGTTTATACTGAAGTTGTGTAATGCATAACCATGTCCAGCTCTAAGCAGTGGCCCATTGTTTCAAAAAGCACACAGGTTTGCTCAAGCAGGTAATTAAGGCAGATGGATACGAAGGTAGGGATTTGGTGTGTGAGATTATGGAAGCTGAGAATCTAGAAGACCCCTTGGGGATCCATTTTTCCCAGCTTTATAAAGCCAGGTCAGTTGCCCTAAACCCTTTGATGGGTCCTGGTGATGTCTGGTGATGTTTTCTCATAGGGGCATAAGGTTGATTACAAAACTTAAGCAAATAAAACCGCTGAGGAGAATCTCTTTCCTCCGGAAGTATTCGAGGACTGCTCTGATTGGCAGCTTCAATTCCTGCCAATTCGTTAGCTTCCTCATTGGACCCGTGGGTGGTCCAGCCCATTTTTAAGGTGGAACAGCACTTCGTTCTTTCCCACTTGCTCATTATACTTTCCATCTGGAGTGTCCACTTCAAGGCCTGGGTGTGGGTCAGGGAGAGCAGCTTCCTGATTCTCCCACATCTGCACCAATTAAGACACAGTAAGAGCCAGGACCCGCGGGTGCAGCCTTTTTTTTTTTTTTTTTAAGGCTCTGTTAATTTCTGATGTTTTAAAACAGGGCTTTATTCTTTTTGGTTTCTTCTTACCTCTTCTTTTTTGACTTGTATCTTCATTATTTAGTAGTAGTCTCAAAACATTTTAAAATTGAGATATGATTTACACATAGGAAATGCACCTATCTTAAATGTGCAGCTTGATCAATTGTGACAAATGTATATGCCCATGTAACTCACACCTCTATCAAGATATAGAAAACTTCTGTCACTGCAGAAAGTTTCCTCACGTCCCTTCTCAGTCACTCCCTCTCACCGACCACCAGAAGCCTCTGTTGATCTGATTTCTGTTACCATGCATAAGTTCTGTCTATTCTAGAGCCTCATATAAATGGAAACACACAGGAAGTATTCTTTTGTGTCTAGCTCTTTCATTCAGCATAGCATTTAGAGATTCATCCAGGTTGTTGGGTGTCTCACTAGTCTCTTCTCTTTTATTGCTGACTAGTGTGCCAGTGTGCGAACCCTTTGTTTATCCATTCACCTGTTGATGCTCACCTGGGATGTTTCCAGTTTTGGGCTGTTATGAATAAAGCTGCCATCAAGATTCTCATACAGTGCTTTTGGTGGACTTATGTTTTAATGTCTCTTGGATAAATATCTAGGAGTAGAGTTTCTGGGTCTTACAGTAGATATATGTTTAACTTTTAAAGAAAGTGCCAGTTTTCTAAAGCATCTGTACCATTTTACCCTCCCACCCAACAATGTGTTAGAGTTCCGGTTTCTCCATGTCTTCACCAACATTTGGTGTTGTCTGTCTTACGTTAGCTATACTACTAGGTGGGTGATGGTCTCTCAGTAGTGCTTTTGACTGAGCCGCCCTTCTCACTCACTCCCGAGTGACTAGAAAGATGGGCTTTCTTGCAATGCAGATGGTGTGGCTTTGGGTCACCACCTTTGGGGTGCATTGGGATGTAGTGGTAGGTAGGGACCAGGTAGATAGTTCTCCATGTCCTAGGTGCAGACCCTGACACTTTTCCTGTTTCAGGCACTGGGTTTGCTTCTTGATGGGTGGGATCTACTTCTCCTTCTAATCTTTCAAAGTCACAGTTCATGCAGAAGCTCCAAGAATCTTAGAAACTTGCACCCCCAGGACTGCTTTAAGTAAAAGTAGAGAAAACAAATTCTTCCTCTGCTTGAAAGTTTGCATTTCATCTTTGTATGGGTCCCTCTGCTGTGGCATTTTCAAGAGAGAAAATTTCAAGGAACCAGAAGGGCAGGAAGACTTTCGGGAATCTGACCAGAAATGACCTTGTTATGTGGTGTGTCTACTGCTCATATAGAGATAAAGCAAGCAGTACGAGCTACATCCTGGAGCCGACCTTCCACTTTTCCACTCATTCTGAGGACTAAAATGTGGTGAGAGGAAATTTTCTTGATGTCCAAGTATCCATTATTCTTGATGTGGTAAAATTGTGCCACACTTTTCACCGTGGTGATTTCATGCTCCGTTATCTTCAGAGAGATGGGACTCACTCCCTCGCTCAGAGAGTCAGCAGAATTTTAACTGTGGAGCACAGGCATGAAGGCTTAACTCCGACTTCTGTGCATAAGCTGCGTGTTGATGCCACAAAGCATGTGTACAGAGCTTGACCCACTTAATTTGTGCCTGAAGTGTGCGTTCTGCACTAGGTGGTGCAGAAGTTGTCTTTTGAGCACCTTTACACAGTTTTTAGTTCCTGGGTCTAGTTCTCATGTGGTTGGGGCCAGCTAGCCACGTACTGCAACATTTTCGGGGCTATTTTTGTAGCACAGTTATTAACCTTTGCTGTTTAGAGGTTGGTGTGCGCCCTCTCTGTTGAAGTAGAAGATGAGGCCGGCTGAAGGCATCAAGGGGGACGTACTGGGGGCCAATTTGAGATTGAGGACCAGCAGAGCCAAGTGGAAAGTGTTCGGAACATTCTCTCCAGGGAAAGCAAGAGGGGTTGAAGTCTTCCAGATACTCTTGGATCAGGAGTGCTTGTCATTTGTCAGAGATGGTCCTAACACAGCGGATACAAGTGTTGAGTATAGTAGAATCCTTGCTCACAAGGACTCGATGGCTCTAGAAGGAGAGACAGTCATGGAGTCAACTACGTGAGAAATGTGTGGAGGTTTTAGAGATGGCTCAAAGGGAAGAGTGAGCTATTCTCTCTCTTGCTCTCAATAATCGACAGGATCAATTTTTAGGATTTGAGGGAGGATTATTATGCAGCTGGTCAGTTCCCTAGGATGGTGATTTTTTTTCTTTATCTTCCTTCCTCCCAGTCTACCTCTGCCCACTCCACTGCCCTTCAGACCCCTCCGTAGCCTGGGCCGCACCGGGAGTCCAGGTCACCTCCCCTGAATCCTGAGGTCCTGCGTTTAATTTATTCTTCTCTGCTCAGTCCTCCTGATCACACTGACTGCGCTGCCGTTTCTCTCACGCTGAGAGGGCGGTTGGGAAACAGCCAAGAGCCAAGAGCTGCCAAAGAGACAGAGCAAATCCTCCACGAACATGCCTGCGCCCACCTTACAGGGGGCTGGGGCCGCCTGCCAGCACCGGGGTGCTCAGGGTTTCCTCAACTGTCACTTCTGTGCGAAAAGGGGCTACAGAAGCAGTGGAGCTCCTCATGCACTGGATGTCTGGGCCTGATGTCAGTTACAAAGTCCCTCCACCAGTATGGGTCCCTAGTAAATGACAGGGATGTCCAGTGGAGCCGGAGCAGAAGGAGAACAAAAACTCTTAGCCTTTTGTTGGGCTGCACGAAAACCAGATCCTAGGGGACCTCTCCTTTCAGTTAAATACACATACATATGTACAAACCATATCAAACAAAATAACAATAGTTATGGTAGAAAAAAGCAGCCGTCCGGAGAAGTGGAATTCAGACCTTTCCTTCCCAGTCGATGGTTGAATCATTTGAGATCATTTAGGTACAAGGAAGTGTAGCGATGCGTTGTGTCTTTTGTTCTGAAACTCTTGATTAGTAAGTGTAGTGATGAAGGATGTTCCACCGCCCCTCACAGGCTCCAGTCCATCCAGAACTGAGAGACAGACCGAGGCCCAGGGGTCTGGAAGGTCTGGCGCCTCCAGAATCTCAGAAATTCCAGATTTGGAAGGATTAGGCTATCTGCTGTGGAAATGCTTAATTCCTTTTCTCTGGACATTTTTGGAAGGCTTTCTGCTTTTTTAATCTCCTGACTTCTTGTTTGTGACCAAGTTCAAATTCCAGAGAGGGAAGCGGCCAATATGTGTGATTATTTCCTCTTGCACCAAGTGGAACTAAAAGAATGAACTTACTTCACTAGAAATAAATGTACCCTTTGGACCTTGAACTAAAATGAGTATGCATGGGCGCTTGGCCCTTTCTCTGTTTGTGCGGTAATTAAACACAAAGATGAGAGGAGATGTCAGAGGCATGCGTTTATGATCCTTTTTTAGATGTAAGGCAGAAAAGAATAGAAGAATCTTAAAGATTCTTTTTGTCCTACGCTCTGGGCCAGGGATGGCTGCCTGGCGAAGAGGAAAGATCTTAGGACTTGAAGTCACCGGGGTCCACATTCTGGCTCAACAGTTAAGAGAGCTGTGCAAACGTAAACAAATCACTTCTCTGAGCTGCAGTTAAAATGGGGATAACAAAGCTTCACAGAGTTGTTACAAGGATTGAAAGAGACAATGTTCGGGAAGCTTTTCACACAGGGCCCTGCACAGGGCAGGCTTTCACTAAATGGGTGTCATTTTCATCATACTATTATTATAATAAGACGATGCCAAGGACACAGAAACCCTCGAATGCAGGAGTGAACTCACTGCTGGGCAGCTCAACGCTCAGAGGGCTGATGTAATTAAGATCCTTGCCTTGTGTTTCCGGGCAGCCGGGGGCAGGGGGCTTTCGGGCTGTGTGTCTCACCCTTGCTGTTTCCCTCAGGTGATCTCCTCAGCGTCCTGGACTTTCCGTTCCTGTATTTCTACAGATTCCATGGCAGCTGCTGTGCCAGGTAATCTTAACTCGGAAAACCCCTCGCACTGTGGATTTGTATGTTTCTGGACTACCAGCTGTGTCTTCGTGAAGCCCCGGGTCACTGTCTGTTATCTGAATGAGCGTCGGAAGAAAGTGGTGTCTGGTGCAGGTGAGGAAGTTGCCCCGTCGGCCATCAGAGGGTTGTTATGAATGTTCTCAGGTGCTCAGGGCTGGCCTGGGACCTGCGAGGACCCCTGTCCTGAAGAATTTTCTCGGCCAGGGCAGTGGTTTTCAGACTTGCAGAAGAGAGAGAATTCTCCCCCTTTTTTTTTTCCCCCACAAGCAATTCTTAAACAGAACTTCAGCATATAAAAATGATGACACTGACTCAGTTCAAGGGAAGATTTGGGTACAGAATCACACCCTGTCGACATCTACCTTGATTTCTCTCTTGTTCCTAAAGGGCAGCCTCCAAAAAATTTTGACTGAACCCTAAGACTCTGAGAGACAGATTTTGAAACCAATGACTAGGAATTGTCTAGACCACAAGGTGATCGTTAATATTTGGCCTTGGGAAGTATCAGAGATGTGGACCAAATAGATGGATACATTTAGATACAAAGAGGTTCATCCCCATCCTACCCCCACCCCTTTCCTGCCATGACCCCCACTTCACTTGACTGTATTGTGCTGAGGAATGGAAAGGCTTCTGTGGACAGTCTCAAAGCATGGATTCTGATGTGGTCGAAAGGCCACACTTGGGTTGAATTTCAGCCTTGCCGTTTGCTAATTTGTGTCTTTGGGCAAGTTATCCTACTTCTCCCAAACCTTAGTTTAGTTTTCTCATCTGTAAAATGGAAAGATAATACTAATACAGGGTGATTGTGTGTATTAAATAAGGTACACGAAGCTCAAAGCATCTTGCCCAGCTCAGCAAATGATGGGCATTATTATTATCTGTAGATAAAATGTCAACAGACCAGAAGCAATTGCTACATAAAAGCCAGACCACCTATTTCCACCCAAAAGAGAGTGTATCTTGTGAAGCAGTGGTTCTTCACAGAGAGTTAAAGAGCTGATATGCAGCTAGGTGCTGTTTCTGATGGGGGTGTGTTAGGGCAGAAAAAATCAGTATCCTGGAGTTTGCTCCTGCATTGGAGCCTCAGAATGATTTATTTATTTTTCTTATCATTCTCAGAAAAGTTTCAGGAAAACACTGACAGAATTTGTCTTCTCAGTTCCTATCCATTTGGTCAGGCCTTGTCACTTGCCCATTAGCTAGGATTGTGTGGCAGGAGTGTCAGTGCCACCCTGGTGCCTGCGGACTTGCTTCCCTTTGGGCCTGCTTCTTTGGCCGCGTGGGTGGCCAGGGTGCCAAGGGGGCCGCCAGGTTTGGTTATTTGGAGAAGAGCATCACGGTTCATAGCCCGTTGGTGATGGCTTTGTGGGGTGACCTATTTTTTTTTTTTTTTCCTTGGCCACGCTGCGCGGCTCGCAGGATCTTAGTTCCCCGACCAGAGATCGAACTTGTGCCTCCTGCAGTGGAAGTGCAGAGTCTTAACCGCTGGACCGGCAGGGAAGTCCCTGTAGGGTGACCTTCTGCCTCCATTTCTGCCCCTTTTAATCTGCAAGTTTTTCTAATCCAACATGAAAACTCAGGTGTTTTTTTTTTTAATTTGAAAGATTTGGAAATCTTTATCTGAATTGGTTTAACTCTCTATTACATTCTACCTCTGGCTTACCCTCTTTTAAGAACGTGGCGCTTTTCCCCACGTCATCTCGTGACTCCCCCATAACCGTATCTCAGACTAAGAGCTGTCACCTTCAGAGGTCCTGGGGGAGCTCAGGAGGGGTCGTGGAGGCCTGAGGGGTCAGTGGTAGCCGTGGCCTGGAGACCCGATGAATAGGGAGCCCCAGGCTCCTTCACTCCTGGGGTCTGCCCAGTGCTCTTAAGACCGCCTCCACAGCAAGGGGTAGACAAGCTGGAAGTGGGAGACACAGATGAGGGAGTTGAGGGAGGGACCCATGAGTCATTTAGAAGTGATTCACCGACATGCAAGTCAGGTGATGGGAAAGAGTCATGGACGCTTTCAGGAGCGTGTTGGTCACAAGCCAGGGGTCGCTCAGTCCTAGCAGAGTCTGTGCTGAGGGCAAGGGTCAGCGTGGAACTGTGCCCTCCTCTGGCCAGGGATGGAGAGGACAGGAGAAGCGCAAAGGGGACCGAGGTATGGGGGATGGGACAGGCACCTTTTGGGGATGCAGGGGGTGGACACCACCAAGAGGAGCCCTGGAGGGCCGGCTGCCTCACTGTCCTCTACCAGCCTCGCGACCTTGGGCACCCGGAGCATCTCACTCCATCTCTCTGGCCGAGAGCACATTTCCACGCTGAAGTCTGCAGGACTGTGGAGAGCTTCGGAAAAGCCAGGAAACCTGGGCTCTAATTACGCCTGTGACCCAGTTTGCTTGTTAATAAAGTGAGACTTGGGGCTGGGGAACCTTTCTGTTCTGAAAATCTCTGATTTCCATAAAATAGGATGAAGAGCGCTGTGCTTATTCCTGCTTTAAGGCCACAGAACCGAACCTGGGGCAAGAAAAAAAGGGGGAAAAATGGGGATTTGGTCAAGGTTACGAGGGTCGGTGAGCACAGCCAGGAATAGAATCCCGGATCACTTGATTTCCAGCTTCCTGGTTCCCCACAGGGGCTCCTTGTGAGGGTGATTCAACGCCTTAATCAGCGCGGCCAGGGCTCCCATGACTGCAAGTGCAGACCTGTGCAAACTTTGTGGGTAGTTAGGCCAAACAGGCTGAAATATATAGAGAGGAAACCTAATCCCTGTCCCTGGTCTTGCCCCAAGAATGTGGCTGTGACCTAATCGAATCTAATGAAATGAAGGCGCACATTTCTGTGAAATTTGGCCTTAGGTGCATTTAAGTCAATTCAACCTGCTTCCAAGTACACCTGCCAAACATTTATGTAATACATGCTATGATCAGGGCACCTTATTTGGCTCTGTTGGGGAAATATGGAGAAGCCCAAGATTGGGCCCCTCCCTCTCAGGGCTCATGATCTGGGTGGGAGCCATACCCCAGCACCTATAATAGAGGTCAGATGGCAGTCTGGCATCCGACACCCTGGAGCTACAAAGGAGGAGGTATGTAGAGCTCCAAACCTCTGGATAGCCCCTGAGTTGCTGTCCAGCCTCAGGCTCCCTTGGGAGGTGAGGGCTCTTTCAGACATCATTCCCAAAGTATAGCGTCTGTGTAGGTCACCCTGCTTTGGGGGACTTCTGTTATGCAGCCCTCCCCTTTAGGTTCTTACCTTGAACCAAGGGGCCAGTCCAGACCCTCTGACTTCATACGGTGAGTGTTTCTTTGGAAGTCTTTTCCTAACAGTTTGTTCTGCTTGAAAAAAAAGTTGAAGCTCTACCTTGGCAAGCACCAAGCTCCAGAAGTAGTACAGAAGGAAGCAGGAGATACTGTCCTCCAGATTTTTTTTTTTCTTTCATGATTTAGCCAGAGATCTCCCAAATTTCTATACCCACTCCCTGCCTCCAGGGAAATGATCTCTTCATAGCTCCTTAGCATAGTAGAGCTTCATGGGTTTTTTAATTTTGGGTATTTTTATCCAGAGATCACTAGAAAACAGAGATGAGATAGGGGTTGTGTAATAACTAAATATAGACTAATTTTTGTAAAGGTAAATACAAAATGTAACAGGAAATAGTTAGCTACTGGCTATAGGAAGGCAAGTCTCACTAACAAAAGTATATTTTCTCCTTCCAGTGGATTTTTAGGATTCTTTCTCATGGTCAGCACAGTGAAGCTAAAAAGCCTTATGACCCCAGGACAGTGTGCAGCCTGGATTTTCTTTGCTAAGGTAAGAGACAGGGGAGGGGTGGGAAGAATCCATCTCAGGAGCCCTGTGTCCAGTGTTCTCAGAGTCAGGTTGGTCTTCACGGAGTCATCTCTAGTCCCTGGCCCTGAGCCTGATCCTTCGCTTGTTCAGGTAACAATTTCTGAGGGTTTCTGCCTATTTTATCAGCATGACATACTGATCTCTATCACATTCCTGGAAGGTGACCCGAGTATGCCCCTTAATTTCCCAGAGCCTTAATTTTCCCATCTGAAAAAGAGAGGTTTTGCCAAAACAAACAAAACACCTCTAAGCCTTCTCTTGCTCGAAGAGGCTGGACCCCCGGATGCATGGGGCAGTTCTTATCTTCCTTCCTGGGAGCTGTGAGGGTGTCCAGAGCTCCAGTGACTTGCCCAGAAGGTCTCAGCCCGTCAGAGGCAATTGAAAAAGGAAAACAGACAGATGGCCTGATAGGGGGACTCTGATGGACCATTCAAAAAAGGGACTAATAAAAATGCCCAGCATGTATTGACCATGGTTGAAGCATAAGATAGAGAGGTGGGAAAATAAGAAGGAGCAGAAAAATGAGCTCTGGGATGCAGGATCTTAATGCTTTGGGGCTAGCTCTTTCTAGTGGAGCATTTCATTTCCTTAAAGTCTGTGAAGGAGTCAAGTTACAGTGCCCTAGGTGCTGCTTCCACTGACTGAGATTTCTTAATTAATTTAATCTAATACAGTAATCATTTAAACTTGTGCCTTTAGCCATCTTTATGTTTGTTGGCTGAATTTTTTCCCCCAGAAAGCAAAAACAAATGTTTTTATTTGAAAGTAAGATTTCACAGCGATGTTCCCACCTGCATTGTCTACTTTCTAATAGCATTAATAATTCACATTCCAGAAAAATGTAAAGATTGGCTGTGATACGGACTTAGAGCATGACAGAATGACGAGGTTGATAAATCCTCTCCCCCAGAAGCAGCTAGAAAGCTGGAAAAAGACTGTCAAAGATATCCATTTCAGCTCTCTAAATATTGACCAAAAGCATACAACAAACTGAGAGGCATTTGTTCATGAAAACGCCTAAACTTCGGGCAGGAACAGCATGAGTTAGTGGTGCTCTTGCTTTAGGTTGCTCTCATTCCCTTCTCCCCATCTCTATAAGTATTCTCTTTCAACCAGAGCAGGGCAGGCTGTGTAAACCAACAGGCTTGCTGCTGCTTCCAGAAGGGGCTCACTCTCTTTGGAGTATTGTCAGGTAAAGGGGCCGTCTAGGTGGTAAATGAACAGGAAGTTCCACTAGCTTGAGTTTACCTCTTTGGGGCAAGCAATGGACCAGTAGTCTAGCTGGGGACTTATCAGGTAGTTCTGGGAGGTGAGACGGCCATCAGGGGCTTGCTAGCGCTCCATAAATGCCAGATTCACCTTAGTCTGTGTGCATAAGCAGCAGAGATGGAGGATGCCCAAGACACGTACACATCCCTGGTCAACAGAGCCTGTGTGCACACACAGAGGAGACGTGAGAGACCAGCAGCAAGAAAAGCCGGGGCAGACATGAAAACAGCCTGAAGTTTGAATGTGCTTCCCAGCCCACATACAGAGTCAGAAGCAGAGAGAAAGCTTTCTGGCTTAAGGTGTTTAAGCAAAAGCTCTTGACTCGTCTTTGCCAGAACACTGAGCTATGCAGACTGGGGATGATCCCTAGGAAGACAGGCTTAAAAATAAAAGCAAGAAAAAAAATTGAGTGAAGACCGCAGCAATGGTACCTTATATGGGAGACAGGTTTCACAGACTGAGTCCAGTCAAATTACTAAACAAGCAAAACAACAATGCCAACGAAAATGCTCTGGGAAAAAGTCAGAATCCAGAGTTGCTATACTATCTAAAATGTCCAGTAGTCAGTGAAAATTAGGGCATTCAGAGAAACAAGAAAGCATAACCCATGCACAGGAAAAAGGCAGTCAATAGGAATTGTGTCTGAATGTCTATCCTCAGAGGTAGGACTTAGCAGAAAAAGACTGCAAAGCAGCTATTTAAATATGTTCAGACAGCTAAAGGAAACCATGTTTAAAGAATTAAAGGAAAGACTCAATGAATACAGAGTCTCAAAGAGGTAGAAATGATTTTTAAAAAAAGAACCAAATGGAAATTCTGGAGTTGAAAAGTACAGTAACTGAACTGAAATGAAAAATTCTCTAGAGGTACTCAGCAACATATTTGAGGGAGCAGAAGAAAGAATAAGTGAACTGGAAGGTGGAACAAAAGAAATTATTCAATCTAAAGAACAAAGACTTTTTAAAAATTGAAGAAATATGAACAGAGGCTCAGAGACCTGTGGGACGACATCAAGAATATCAACAAATGTATAATAAGAATTCCAGAAGAAGAAGGTTAGAAGAAAAAAAAAATGACAATCAGCAGATGACTTCTCATCAAATACAACAGAGGCCAGAAGGCGGTAGAAAAGAAAAAAGGTCTCAAATCAGTAACCTAAGCTTGCACCTTAAGAAACAAGAAAAATAGGAACAAAATAAACCCAAAATGAGCAGCAGGAAGGATATGATAAAGTTCAAGGTGGAAAGTAATGAAATAGAAAACAGAAAAGCAATAGAGAAAATCAATGTTTTTTCTTTGAAAAATCAACAAAATTGACAAACCTCTAGCTAGACTGATGAAGAAAATAAGAAGATACAAATAATCAAAATTAGAAATGAAAGAAGGGACATCACCACTTATCCTATAGAAACTAAAAGTATTGTATAGTTTTATGCCAGCAAATAGATGATTTAGATGAAATGGACAAATTCCCCAAAGGCACAAAATAGGAAAATTGACTCAAGAATAAATGGAAAATCTGAATACGCTCATAACAAGTAAATAAATGTAAGTAGTAATTTAAAAATCTTTCTACAAAGAAAAGCCCAGGCCCAGTTGGCATTACTGATGAGTTCTATCACATATTTAGGGAAGAAATATTTTTTCTTTACAAATTATTTTAGAAAATAGAGGAAGAGGGAATAACTCCCAATTTATTCTGTAAGGTGAATTACCCTGATACTAAAGCCAGACAAAAAATTGTAAGAAAACTACAGACCAACATCCCTCATGAACACAGATCTTTAACAAAACATTAGCAAACCAAATTTGACAACCTACAGGAAGGACTATACACAATGATCAAATGAGATTTATCACAGGAATGCAAAGCTGGTTTAACATGTGAAAATTAATATGTTATATTAATAAAATAAAGAACAGAAATACATGATCATGTCAATAGGTACAGAAAAATCATTTGACAAAATCCAGCATCCATCCATGATAAAAACTCTCAACAAACTAGTAACAGAAGAGAACCTCCTCAGTTTAATAGAAGGCATCTACGGAAAAAAAAAAAAAAAAGGCATCTATGAAAAACCTATAGCTAACACTATACTTAATGGTGAAACTGAATACTTTCCCCCTAAGATTGGGAACAACACAACAATTTCACTCTCACCACTTCTATTCAACGTTATCCTGGAGGTTTCGGGCAGTGCAATAAAGAAAAAAAAATTGTTTGTACTCACAGATGACATTATCCTATACATAGAAAATCCTAAGGAATCTATAAAAACCCTAATTGAACTAATAAACGATTTCCCAAGGTCTCAGGGTGCAAGATCAATTGTAGTTTTATGTATTAATAATGAACACTCGTGCAAAAAAATGAAATTAAGGAAACAATTCCATTCACAATAGCATCAAAAAGAAAAAAATACTTAGGAACTTAACAAAGAGGTGTAAATTTATACACTGAAAACTACGAAACCTTTCTGAGAGAAATTAAAGAAGCTCTCAATAAATGGAGAGACTCAATATTGTTAAGATGGAAATTCTTCCTAAATTGTACAAATTCACAAACTGATCCTAAAATTTATTTGGAAATGCAATAGCCAAAACAAAAGAAAAACAAAGTTGGAGGACTTTAGCTACATAATTTGGAACTCACTATAAAGCTAGAATAATCAAGACATCTTGGTATTAGCATAAGGGTAGACATTAAGGTCTATTGATTTTCTTTTTTTTTTTTTAAGGGTGTCAATGTATTTTTTTTAAGATTTTATTTTATTTTATTTATTTATTTGGTTGCACTGGGTCTTAGTTGCGGCTCACCGCCTCCTTAGTTGTGCCATGCAAACTCTTAGTTGCGGCATGCAAACTCTTAGTTGTGACATGCATGTGGGATCTAGTTCCCTGACCAGCGACCAAACCCGGGCCCCTGCATTGGGAGCACGGAGTCTTAACAACTGCGCCACCAAGGAAGTCCCAAGGTCTATTGATTTTCGATAAAGGTGCCTAGGCAGTTCAATGGAGAAGGGGTTTTCTCTTCAGCAAATGAGGCTATAACAGTCCGTATGCTGGGGAAAAAAAGTACTTAGACCCTTGCCTTGCATTGTTAATTCAAGATGCATCATAGACCGAAATGTTAGAGCTAAAACCAGAATACTCTTAGAAGAAAACACAGGAAAAAATCTTAATGACCTTCGTTTAAGCAAAGAGTTCTTAGATATGACACCAAAAGCATGAGCCATAAAATAATTGATAAATTAGACTGCATTTAAGTTAAAATATTTTGTAATTCAAAAGACACCATTAAGAAAATGAAAAGATAAGCCACAGTCTAGGAGAAAATATTTGCAAATCATAATGGACCACTTATACATCAAAATGTGCTGACATTTGGAATACAACATAATTGTACTTAGCAATACAGCCTTTCCCCCATGTCATTGCGACTCTACTGGGTGCCAGTATATTTAGAAAGTGACTCAAAAAGATGTTCCATTGGCCCAGAGGAGAATATGGATTCTGTGAAAAACTCACAGGCAGAAAGGTTAAACAGAAGGATGTGCAGGTGGGGAACCAGGAGGAAATAAATTTAGCTAGAGGAGGAGGAGAATGTAGAGGGGAAGGGAAGAACTGAGCATAGGAGAGTCAGATTATAGGTATCCCTAAAAGCCATGCCACAGAGACTACTGTGAACCTCAGAATGAGACTGACCAAGGGTAATGTTTTAAGCAGGTTAATATAGCGGCAGTGCTTAAGACAGATTGGAAATGACTTCCAACCATTCAGAAGGGAGGTGAATCAAGGTAGTGATGGCAAGAAGAAAGGTGAAAGGTCAAACTTGACTTACAGTACACAACTTACCATATAATTGTTCTGTGATGTGATAAAAGAATTAGATAACAAAGACAAGTCATTTTAGAACAGTTGGGGGGATAGTTTGGACATAGGAATGATGGGTATGGAAGGTCACAAATGGCTTCAAGGTTTGTAGCTAGAGACATGGGAAATCCATGGCATTACAGACAGAAATGGGGGTGATTGTGAAAGAACATCTTTGGGGAGGAAAGCTGGTGATATACATTTTAGACAAATGTGTATGGTGATAAAACATCTACGTGGAGTTCTTTTTTGTTGGAAACATGGGGTCAAGTGTAGGCAAGGGCTCGGAGCTCTGCATGTCCATTTGGGCTTCGCCTGTAGAAAGATGGAGTTGAAATCAAGAAAATGTGTAAATTGATGAGCTCACTTAGAGAGTGAAAGAATTTGGGGAGAACAGAGAAGAGGCTTACAACTTAGCCTGGGCAATACTTAGATGCCAGCGACCAATAATGAGCAGGAGAGAGAAGTAACAGCCGGAAGGTAGAAGGGGGATCAGGAGAGTTCAGAGCGGGGAAGTCTAAGGGAGAATTTTAAGGAGTAAAGCAAAATGCCACCAAGAGGTCAAAGAGATCCGACTGAGAAAAGACTAGAGCAAGGACTTTGCTGACCTTTGAGGAAACAGTTTTAGGCAAAGGGCAGGGGTCGGAGTGGGGCAAAAGCTGGATCAGAAATACTCAAGAATACATAAAAAGTGGATAGAAGATTGTGATTGGTGGTGGGTAGATCTAACGAAGACAGCTTCTGTTCTAGGAAAAGAAGGACTTGGGCGTACTTGAAACTGGAAGACACCTGTATACAGAGATTTCACGATGCTAGAGAATGAGGGGAAATTGGGAGAATAAGTTTCAAAGGGAAATGGAAAGAGTGGGGGGGCGGTTAACTTCAGAGAAAATGAAAAACCTTTATCCTGAGCCTTGGCAGAAGGGCGAAGATAGGAAGGAGGCTATTCCTTGAGTCACGTGGCAGGGGAGCTCGGATTTCAGGGGTTTCAGGGAAGGAAAGACTCTTCGGCTTTGATCACTATGTACCGAACCCCTCTAGTCCTCAGCTTTTTCATCCATAAAGCAAGGGGTCTGGACTAGAAGATCTAAAGATAGTTCAAAAACGTTGTGATTCGATTGAACTCTGACGGTGCTGACTGTATCTGATACTTGGGACTGAACGCTGGCGGCATTTACATTCAGTTGTAGGATTGTATATAATGATGATCTGCTGGGAACCATGTCATTAACTGTCAGTGCCTACTTAATGAAACATGTGCCAGATTTAAAAAGTCTTTAATAGAACCGATCAGAGTAAAGTAGGAAACCACTGAGTAATATGACCTTCTTCCATCGCTATTACCAAATCCCTTCTCTCATGGAAGATTATGTATAAAGGCCATATGTGGTTAATTGGAATGTTTGTCCCTGTTCTTATTTAGAGTTTGGACAGTCACAGTTCATGCTTAGGGAATGGGGTTTCCCTTCCCATTGCTCCTTAGGCTAGAGCTGCTCATGCAGTCCAGGTGGAAGATGGGGCAGCCTTCTTTTTTTTGGTTGTATTTGAGAAATCTTTGCCAAATCTAAGGTCAGTAAGATTTTCCTTTATGATTTATTCTATATGTTTTATAGGTTTAGCTCTTTTTTAAATTAATTAATTAATTTTTGGCTGCGTGGGGTCTTCGTTGCTGTGTGTGGGCTTTTCTCTAGTTGCGGCCAGCGGGGGCTACTCTTCATTGCCATGTGTGGCCTTCTCATTGCGGTGGACTCTCTTGTTGCAGAGCACAGGCTCTAGGTGCGTGGGCTTCAGTAGTTGTGGCGTGTGGGCTTCAATAGTTGTGGCTCGTGGGCTGTAGAGCACAGGCTCAGTAGGCTCGGTAGTTGTGGCGCACAGGCTTAGTTGCTCTGCGGCACATGGGATCTTCCCGGACCAGGGCTCGAACCCGTGTTCCCTGCACTGGCAGGCGGATTCCTAACCACTGTGCCACCAGGGAAGCCCGGTGCAGCCTCCTGACATGGGGTCCTACGTGAGTCTTTGAACTTGGAGCGTGTGGTGGGTGTAGAAGTGGAGCAAGGAGGCAAGGAACAAGGGGTGAAATATTGCAAACTGAGAAAATTCTAGAACCTGACTCAACGCTTCAAGAAAAAGGCAGAATGTATAAGAAGATAGACCACAAAGTGCTATGCAAACACAGAGCATTATGTAAAGTTACTTAAATCCCGACCAAGACTTAATTTTGACCTAGCTCTGAGTCCCAGCTCGGCCACACTTTCTAGGTGTGTGCTTCATTTTCTCATCTGTAACAAGTATAATAATAATGTCTACCTTGCTAGAGGGTTGAATGATATTTAGACAGCCCTGGAATAGTGAGTGCCGGCAGCTGGCTGGCCCTCCTTGGCGCTGTCGACCACTAGTTTAATTCTTCCTCCAGATTAACCAGTGATTCCTGAGTCTGGATTTTCCATTTGTATTTGCTAGTTCTAGGTTATGAATTGAGTTGGGAACTGCCTATCTAGGCACTGCTTAGAATTCAGGGTGCAGGAGAACCAGCTCTCTCACCGCGTTTTTAATCAGGCATTCCCTAACAAAGGAAGCAATTGATGTACCATTCACAATGTTTTTAAACCTATATAAAGAGTCATTGATTCAGAACAGTTGCTGTGCCTGTGGAAATGTGTGTTTGTTGGTCTCCATGGAGACCACCTCTGGCTGTTCTGTGATCATTGGCCTTAATTATACCCAGGGTTGCCAGGGAGCCTGCAAAGCTGTCCCCATAACAACACATCCTTGTGTAGTAAAAGGACCGAAGTCCTGAACTGTGTTTCCCATTTAGGAGTTTCTCTTAAAAGAGTTGAGAAGACTATACTGGTAAGTTTTAGCCTCCATTTGATTCATCCTTATGAAGAACTCTTGAGTGGGTAGGAATTTCTCTTGAGTTTCGACCACCTCTCTCTCAGGCTGTTTGGCCAGGTCTTGGGAGCATGGCCTGACATCTTTCTTTTTCCAGTGACATCTTGACATTTCTCTTGACCTATTGCCAAGATATTGAATTAAGAAGGAGGCTTGGCTATGTGAGTTTACTAGATAAGATTCAACCTGTTTTAAATATAGGATGTACTTGTAAAAGTGTCCTCAACAGATGCTGTCAGGGTTTGATGTTCGGAATTTTCAAATGTCTCCCAAGACCATGGGTGAAATGCTTGCTGTTTCTGGTGGAATTTAAAAAAAGAAATAAAAGAAGCTTAGTGTCTTTTATATTGGAATCACAGAGATTTTATGACTTCTAAATAACATAATTTTTTTCTCCACTGAATTTTTATTAGATATATTTGTAGGGAAGTTCCAGAGCTTAACGTGAAGTCACACCTTAAATTTCTGAGGGGGTGACAAGTAAACAAATCCTCCAGGTTCTGGAATCTGACTTAGATTCAATTTCTGGTGCATGCAAACATGCATGTGTGCGCGTACACACACACACACACACACACACACACACACACACACACACACATACACTCAAGAACAGACTACAGACAAGTCCTGGAAGTATAGTTAACGATCCCCATCATGTTTCGCTTTCATTAGGTCTAGTCTATGCTGAACAGTGTTAGTTCTCCTCCGCCTTCTACTTCCTGCTCCGTTACTACTCTTCTCCTTTTTAAAATTTTTTTAATTAATTATTTATTTTTATTTATTTTCTTTTTGGTACGCGGGCCTCTCATTGTTGTGGCCTCTCCCACTGCGGAGCACAGGCTCCGGACGCGCAGGCTCAGCGGCCATGGCTCACGGGCCCAGCATCTCTGCGGCATGTGGGATCCTCCCGGACCGGGGCACGAACCCGTGTCCCCCCCATCGGCAGGCTGACTCTCAACCACTGTGCCACCAGGGAAGACCTCCTTTTTTTAAAAAAAAAAAAACAGTTTTATAGAAATTTAATTGTCATATAACATTGTGTTTGTTTAAGGTACACAACATAATGATTTGATATTTGTATATATTACAAAATGATCACCACAATATATTTAGTTAACATCTCTCAGCTCCCATAGTTACAAAAAAATATGGAATGCTTCATGAATTTGCATGTCATCCTTCTCTGTATCATTCTGGTTTTAGTGTATGTGCTGCTGAAACAAGCACAGTTACTTCTTTTTCTTTATCATCATCATCTCCATCACCATCTGTTGGGTGTGCAGAGCCTGTTGCTGTCTTTCCTCCCCTCCTGGATGGTAAAAGGCAATCACAAAAGAGAAGGCCACTCCTCTCAGTTTGCTATTTGCATTTCTTCCCATTTTCTCAGCTTCTTAAGACTCCACACTCCTTTCTGAGGAGCAGCTTCCTATTTTTTTTAATTTACTTCCTCGAGCTGTTATTCAGCACCTTGATGTGTACTAGAATGGTCCGATGAAAATAAATGATCAAACCCAATGAAGCTGTGCTGTCATGTAATTTTTATGTTGAAAGAATGAGCTTACAAAATTATGACTGTTTTCCTAATTAGATCATTTTTCTTTTTCACAGTCTAAGCGGCTAGGGCAATGAAAATAATTTTCATTGGTAAAGGAAAACCTAGAGGCAGCAGCATACTTTCCTTTACGGTCTCTAGCTGGGCAATAATAACATGTCTATGTCTTTCCATGACATCACCACTGAAGCGACAGGAACGTGAAATAGCAAGTTCAGGAGCTTCTCTGTGTTTGTTGAGCTGTATGGAAACAGTCAGCAAGAAGCTGGTTATCTGGGAATGATTCATTTATAAGCAAGGTTTTCCCAGAGGACACATGGGAGGGGAAATACAGTTTTGGATTAAAGGGAAAAAAAATTCAATTCCATTTCCTATTGTCAAAATAATTCCTAAGGAAGTGAGTGATGTTAATGGACATTTTGCTATTTTGGATAAGGTTGTTGTTTTTCTTGTTTCCGATTATGAACTCCTAATTTTTTCTGGGCTATTTTTAGTGCCATTGATCATCACAATGTTCTGTACTGCAAAAATATGATAACGATTCTGGATTTCTCAACTTTTGACCTGAATGAATTTGCTTTAAAGGAAATGCCCGGAATTTCTGTAAATGTTCTGACTGCAAGGTTTATAGGAGTGCTGTCAGTATCCAAGACCATTTATAACACCTAAATTAAAGTGATTTTTTGCAACACAAAGGCCAGTTAATTGGGAAAGTTTACAAAGCCTCCGTTGGGGGGATGAATCAATGTGTCCTTGGTTCACTGTAGGATAGCCTTAAATAAATGAGTGCCAAGTGAATGCTTAAACACACTGATCTTATTTTACACATCTTGGCAGGTTTGTGCACTCATGTCAGAAACAAAGGTGCAATCCCACATGTATCTCTTGAAGTTACCTTCCACTGCCCCCAGGGATGCTCTCGTAATGTACATATTCCTTCCCTTAATTGTGCCATTAATCCAGTTTGAGTTCACCTTTCCTTATGAAGATCTTCTATCCCAATCACTAGAACTAAGTCCCCCGAGGTATGGCCGGACATGGGGTGATTAGCAAGGAGCATTTCATGGCCTGTATGTGCCCAAACCAGAGGGCAAGCTTCAGGCAGCAGCAGCTGCCCGTGTCATTAGAGGATGAGCAGGCGGAATGAGAGCTAATAAAAGGAAGCAGTTTTGGGGAAATCTGAAGAAGCAGAGTTTCATTATGGGACAGCTAAGTTTTGACACATAATAGAAAGGAATGACATGTGGATCTGAAAGACTTAGTAGATATTTACTTGGTGCCATTTTGTGAAAATAGCTCTTCTCTCCCGCTGTGCCTTAGAGACATCTTGGTGGCCTGGCCCCCCGGGGCCCCCAAGTACCCCATCGGATCCCGCCCCACGCTTGTTCTCCTGTTTTATCCCCCAGAGTGGAATTTGCTTATAGATAGTCATTTGCTCATTATTTTCCTATTTAAAATGTACTCCCTTACAAAAAGTCGTCCACACTTGCTTTTCCCCTCCTGACTCTGCACCGTCACTTTGAACTGACCCAGTGGTTCTTTAGGTTAAGATTTCTGATGCTTTTGTTTTTCTATAAGTAGACTGCATCTAACTGTAAGGCCAGGCAGTTAAGTACAAGCAGGTGTGCTTGTTTATGTGACTCCAGAATAGCCAGTCTCTTAGTCAAATATGTGGCAGGAAAGGTTTTTTTCAGTCAATAATGAATTGCCTGATACCATGTAAACTAGCGTTAGATTGTGTTTGTAATTTTATTTGATTGTGTCTGTGCATATCTGGGTGGTTTTGGGGGGTAGATTATGAGGGGAACAGGCTCTCTCTGTCTACATTTCCACATCTGTCTTCTTGTCATGTGACTTCTGGGGGTGCCCTGGGGGATACAAAGAGACACCTCTCCTTCAGTTATTTGGAATGAACTCCTTTTCTAACTTCTCGAATGTTCTAGCTATCTGTGAAGGACGAAACCTATAAAGTGTACTCCAGCAAAAGGAGAAATCGAGTAATTGCCAAAACTTTCTCTCCCAAAGCGTTGAGCTACCAAATCCTAACTTTTAAAATTAATTAATTAAATGTTTTGGCTGCGTTGGGTCTTCGTTGCTGCGCGCGGGCTTTCTCTAGCCGTGGCGAGCGGGGGCTACTCTTTGTTGCAGTGCGCGGGCTTCTCATTGCGGTGGCTTCTCTTGCTGCGGAGCACGGGCTCTAGGCACGTGGGCTTCAGTAGTTGTGGCTCGTGGGCTCTAGAGCACAGGCTCCGTAGTTGTGGCGCACAGGCTTAGTTGCTCCGCAGCATGTGGAATCTTCCCGGACCAGACATCAAACCCGTGCCCCCTGCATTGGCAGGCGGATTCCTAACCACGGAGCCACCAGGGAAGTCCCCCAAATCCTGACATTTTAAGGGTGCACAGAGAGAAGTAAAAAGCTCTGAATGGTGTGGTCAAATGGCAGCAAACACCCGGCAATTTGGAATAGCAGTGCTGACACTGCTTACGGTAGGATTTCTAAGGTGGGAATGCAAGGCCTGAGGTTGTGAGGACATCTCTTACTCTCACTTGAAGGGAAAAACCAGCCCAGTTCTGAGCCCAGTGAACTGGTGCTTTTTCCCCTGAAATATCCCTGCTCTGACATCTAGGTTGAGCTACGCTGTGTGAACCACTTGGATCCAATCAAGTCCTGCCATTATCTTTTGTGAAGCCAGTCAGTTACTCTTATTTTCATGTTATCCTTGGGTGGTTGACTGTTCACTCTAAGAATTACACAATGCATGACTCCGTTTCAGTACTCATGCTTCTGTTTTTTTGCGGTACGCGGGCCTCTCACGGCTGTGGCCTCTCCCGTTGCGGAGCTCAGGCTTCAGACGCGCAGGCTCAGCGGCTATGGCTCACGGGCCCAGCCGCTCCGCGGCATGTGGGATCTTCCCGGACCGGGGCACGAACCCGTGTCCCCTGCATTGGCAGGCGGACTCTCAACCACTGCGCCACCAGGGAAGCCCCTTATGCTTCTTATGAGGGTTTTCTTTTCCCTGAAAAAAATTTTTTCAAGTTACTTTATGAGAAAATGTATATTCAGCAAGTTTATTCAGCAGAGATTTATAGTGACCTGTCATATTCCAGGCTAAGAAGCTGCAACAGCAGGGAGTAGTGACGAATAGCCCCGCATTTTGGAGACAGAGAGAGCTGGATAAGAATCCCACTCTCCAGCAGTGTAACTTTAAAAAGATTCCTTCGCCTCTGTATGTATCCGTTTTATCATATGTAAAATGGGAGTAACTGTATAACTTCACAGAAGTATTGCAGGGATTCTATGAAGTAATGTATGTTGCGCAGTTAATGTTTGTTCATGTTAATTGAAAAGAATGAGCTTTTCCCTTGCAGATGGAGGAACGTTTGAAGCGCTCTTTGTATTTGGCTACAATTTGAGAACTGCTGACCTGTAGTTAGAGAACCTTTGCTTCTGCTTTGCTCCATTTTGTCATTCTAGTGTCAAGAGGAATTTAAAATTACTGGATTCAAGTGGCACCATGGGTTTTAAAGTTCTTTTTTCAATTTTTCAAGTAACTCGGGGAAACTAATTTATCATTTGATGGAATATTTTGGAAGTCACAGGTGTTTATTTTAAAAAAAAAGAAAAAGGAAAAGAAGCATCATCAATCCTAAAGATTGTTGGATGAGTCTTCAGTAGTGGAATGCAGCTTACAGTCTGTGCCAGGTTGGTTGTAAGAGAATGGGGATTTGAGACAGAAGTGGTTTTAAATCTGATGTGGAACCACACACACACCACCCGCCCCAACCCAGGCCGGCTAAAATGAAAGAGGCTGACAATACCAAGTGTGGGTGAGGGTGTGGCATAACATTTCTGGTTTAGAAGGCACTAAAGCTAAATAAGGTTTGTTATGACTGAGCGACCCCACTCCTGGTGTACAGTCAATTGAAAAATGAAGACGTATGCCCACAAGACATGTTCAGTGGTATGGAATTAGAGGCGGTGGTTGCATGACTGTGAATATACTAAAGAAGCTATTCAATTGTACACTTTAACAGGGTGAATTTTGTTTGTTTGTTTGCGGTACGTGGGCCTCTCACTGTTGTGGCCTCTCCTATTGCGGAGCACAGGCTCCGGACATGCAGGCTCAGCGGCCGTGGCTCATGCACCCAGCCGCTCCACGGCATGTGGGATCCTCCCGGACCGGGGCACGAACCCATGTCCCCTGCATCGGCAGATGGACTCTCAACCGCTGCGCCACCAGGGAGGCCCTAACAGGGTGAATTTTATAGTATGTGCACTCTATTTCAGTAAGACTGTTATTTTTTTTAAATGCATAATAGGAATATCCACAGTAGTTTTACTCATGACAGCCCCAAACTGAGGAAATAGACCATACATCAATCAAGGAGAAATAAAGTTTGATCTCTCCATACAGTACAATAGTATACTGCAGTAAAAAAGAGCCTACAGCCACATAGGTGATTCAGATGTATTGATTGGGAAGGAACCTAGGTTCCTTCTCTGTCTGGTGGTGGTTACATGGGTGTTTCAAGGTGTAAACATTCAACAAGCCCTACACTTGAAATTCAAGCTCGTCGTGCATTTTACTGTATTTATGTTATAATTCAGTTTTTATTTTATTTGTTTATTTTTTTGCGGTACGCGGGCCTCTCACCGTTGTGGCCTCTCCCGTTGCGGAGCACAGGCTCCGGACGCGCAGGCTCAGCGGCCATGGCTCACGGGCCCAGCCGCTCCGCGGCCTGTGGGATCTTCCTGGACTGGGGCACGAACCCACGTCCTCTGAATCGGCAGGCGGACTCTCACCACTGCACCACCAGGGAAGCCCATAATTCGGTTTTTAAAAATCCGATGTGGGTGCTGCAGCGGTGCCATCCTCAGAAAGCACAGCTGAGCCTCCTCTCCTGCTGGTCCCTGGGAAGCCCAGGTGTTGGGTCCAGCAGACCCTCCCACCTCTGGCTTTGACCCTGTCTTTGCACTGCAGATGGTCTGGGGTTTCACTTACTGGGGAAAGAGAAGAACCCACAGAGTGGTGCCTCACTCTTCTGGGCGCCGGCCACCAGTTCTGTTGAATGTCATGGTTGGAGAGGGTTTCTAATCAATATTCAGCTCAGTGCCAATGTAAAGAAAGCGAGCTCAGGCTTCCTGGTAGCGTTGCAGAAGTATTTATTGGTCTGCTTCTGCTCCACAGGCTTTACCGTTTCTTCAGAGAAAAGCAGCCTCTGCTGAGCTGTCTCCTTGATGGAGGCGGGCGGGGCTCCTGGCTGCACCGCCAGCTCCCTGCACTCAGACTTTCTGCTTCCTGTAATGGAACCCAGGCGAGGACCGTGGTGCAGATTTCTCTATTCTCAGCTTCCTAAATTGTACACGGGGTGTACCTTGTAAATGGCATGGGGACAAGACAAGACAAGACATTTTCTTCCCTCTGGGTCACTACACTGGGCCTCACTGTGGCAGTTGACAGGTTTCCTAAATTAACTGCTCTGTGCTTTTTTGAAACATATATTTGAATGTCTGTAACGATGTTTTCAGTTTAAACTTCGGAGACAGACTGACATTAAATGGCTTCTCCCAAGCAGTCCGTTTGCCTGCATCTTAGGGACACCCCTTGTGTGACTGACCATATGGACCTTCACGGCTGTGGCTACAGCCAAACTCCTGAGCTGCTTCCTCCCCTGCTATGTGTAGTCCCCTCCCCACTGCGTCAGTAGACATCTCTGGCGTGGACTTGGGGTCATAGCCTCATCTCTGCCTCCCTGTCTTTGTTTTCCCCCTATCTTCATCTCTCTTATCTACTTCCTACAGATGTTTTAAGTCTGTAAAGATTGTCTTTTTAAGCTTCTTGAAAATTCTCACTGGAACAAGGAATAAAATTCCCCCATCCCTTTCAAAGAAAAGGTGTAAGTGAGAGAATAAAATTCAGTCCCTGAGAAATAACTTTATAGATGATTCCTTTGTCTTAGGGAGGAGGAAACTGAAATCTAGAGAGGGGAACAGCCAGCCTGAGGTTAGTCAGTGAGTTTGTGACACAGCAAGGGGACACTGGGGACTCTCAGAGTGCTGGCCCACTGCTCTCCCACGGACACGGCACAAGAACAGATTGGGATGAGCTCTTTTGAAGCCCAAGTCCAGACATGCTACACGCCCAGTCGTCCTGGATCCAGCTGCCCACGGTCTTTAAGGGAATAGGATTCCCATGGGATTTTTTTCAATACCTTGCTAGGAAAAAGCAGTTTCCAGCTACTGGTTTTTTCTTTCTCTTCAGGTTTCCTTCAGCTTTAATGGTGGCCTCCACCCAACTCACACTTTGCATTTTCCGATAAAACCCAGTGGCTTAGCATCTGTGAGTTTGTTCATGCTGTTCCTTCTATGTAGAAAGCCCTTTTCACCCTTCCTCACCTGGTAATTCTTATCTGTCCTTCAAGATTAGCTCAGGCATCATCTCGATGTGGGCTTGTTCCTGCAACACTGAATATACCCATGTCTTAGCACTTATCATATGGTATTGAAATTATTTGCTTAGTAACCTCTGGAAGTAGCTAACCTAGAATGGGGTGCTGGGGGCAGGTTCTTGCCTTTCATTTTTGCCTCTCTAGTTCCTAGCGAGGGGCTCAGTGAAGGGAATTTGGCCTTAGTGTCCTTCCAGCAATAACTCAAAGCCCTTTTCCTTTTTCACTTCTAATTCAGTGAAAGCTTCTTCCTAAACAGTTTGTTGTTTTTTTAGCTTTCCTTTTGTAAACTCTCCAAAAGAGCAAGGAATTATGTCTTAGCTCGGGCTGCCATAACAAAATGTCATAGATTGGGTGGCTTAAACAACAGACGTTTATTTCTCACAGTTCTGGAGGCTGGGAAGTCCAAGATTAAGGTGCCAGCAGGGTTGGTGTCTGGAGGAAGCTCTCTTCTTGGGTAGCAAGTGGTTGTCTTCAGCTATGTCTTTGCATGGCAGAGAGAGGGCACAAGCTCTCTGACCTCTTCCTGTAAGGTCACTAATCCCATCATGAGGACCCGACCCTTATGACTTCATCTAACCCTAATTACCTTCCAAAGGGCCCATCTCCAAATACCATAATATTGGAGGTTAGGGCTTCAGTATATGGATTTAGGGTGGAGGAGGGGCATACAATTCAGTCCATAGCAAAAGAGTGCACAGGTGACCCACTGACGTTTTGCAGTGAGTGCCAAGAGTTGTGTAACAAGAGCTAGAAAGGGGCTTCCCTGGTGGCGCAGTGGTTGAGAGTCCGCCTGCCAATGCAGGGGAGCAGGGGACACGGGTTCATGTCCCGGTCTGGGAAGATCCCGCATGCCACGGAGCGGCTGGGCCCGTGAGCCATGGCCGCTGAGCCTGCGCGTCCGGAGCCTGTGCTCCGCAACGGGAGAGGCTACAACAGTGAGAGGCCCACGTACCGCAAAAAAAAAAAAAAAGAGCTAGAAAGTCTTCATGGTTTGTGTAAATCCCTCAAGTGGAACTGAGCTGGTAGAGTGAGTCTTGTGCAAGCTTTGTACATTTTTAAGGAGTTCTCACTCTCTGGTCATGTAAAACTGGGTGTGACTAGACCTGGAGCTGGGGTATAGCCCTCGACATCATAGCCTCACTTCTCCCAACTGATATTTCATCAGGAATTGTTGGGATTAAGGAAGAAGGCAGGTTAGAAGTAGCAAAAAGGTTTTTGCCAAATGAGCACCACATTTCCTATCTTTAAGCAGGTCTTGTTGTATATCTTTTGGCAAATCTATTCCTTCACCTCCATTATTACTAAGTATAACAATAACGTGAATTGCAGTTGTTGTTAAATGGAGATTAAAAAATCCTCATGACCTTGGAGTAAGTATAATTATGGTGCTTTTATTTAAAGCTCCTTTGAGTTAAATTCATTTCATTTCTAAAAATAGACTGCAGAGATTAGATCTATTCTTTGAGAGGATCAAAATAACTTCGAATATAAAAACACCTTAGCTGCATGCTCCTCCTTTCCAGAAGCACAGAGTACTGCTTAGCTGGGAGACTGATAGAACTTTTTAATCAACAAGGCAAAGTTTGAAAAATAACTTTGGCAGAAATCCATCATTCTCAAAGTAAGTCTGTCAGTAAGTGAGTACATTTACTGAATAACATGAGACTGAAAAAGTTGAGAAAAAGTACTAGAATGAAGAATCTATTAATACTATAGCAAGCTGTCACTGAATTGAATTTGAAGGAAAATTAGAGTAGCCTCAAATTCTCCATTTGTCTTTGACGATTGGATGTTCTGAGTCTGTCTACATTATTTTGCTCTTTATAGTTCTTGGCAAAGGAGCAATACTTGGCAAATTATAGCCCCTTTATTCAAAGAAATTGTAGTATATTATAGAAAATAAAACAAACAAAAACAAAACAGAACAAAAAACCCAACCAAATCAGGTATTTTAGGATGAGCTGAAGTGGAATGCCCAGAGAGATAGGTGAAAGGAAGAAGCCCCCCCAAAGGTACCAGGGAACACCGCTTCAGCAGACATGATTTAATATGGCCTCTTGAGAAATGTGAGTACTAAAGAGAAAAGTCTGACACCCAACCCTTTCTGAGGGAGAGCCAACACTTTCTGCACTGCTGATCCAGGAAGATTGCAAGTCCAAGATAAAAGGTCCAAAGGTCACAGATTTCTGAAGCTGGAACCAAGGGATCAGTGTCAGATGGCATAAAAGACACATGGGTCTCTTCAGCCTACAGCATGTGTTAAAAGGTTCAGAGTTCTGGTACTTGAACTCTTCTACCCACTTCTCCCTTCTTGGTATATGGACTAAGAGAACATATGGACAAAGAATAGTAGGCAAGTGGGAAACAAAGTTGAGTTGAAAAACTCAACCTTAGTTTAGAGACTTAAGGCTTTCTGCTCCCTATAGGAGGCATGGCTTCCTCTCCATCCTCCACTCCCACCCTGCAACAGGTGAAGACAGGGTAAAGAAAATTTTATTGCATGGATTCAAGAGAAGAAATAAATCATGTGGAGTCTGGATTCTTGCCTTTAAAACACTGGAATCCCACTAACTAGTGTAATGAGCCTCATTAAGTGTACAATCAGATGAATAATTCTTCCCATTAGAGTGAACTTGGAAGAGATTGAAAGGATGGAAAGCAGAAGAGTTTCCTCCTTCCAGGCAGAGAGAATCGTGAGGAAAGGAAACTGTATGTTCCTCTCACCTCCAGTCTGCCTTATTAATCATCATCAGTTGCATCATATCTGAATCTCTGTGTCTGAAGAGAAAGAGACTGTGCCCTTAAGAAAGTCCTGTTGCCCTCGGCTGATAGATACAAGATCCTAGGCTATGATGAAAATACAAAGCTAATTTACATTGTAATGATGAGTTAATAAGATTGTCGCTGATCAGGAAGATGTACAGAACAAATCAAATAAAGCCTCCCCACCTTGCGTCACCATGATGACATCCAAGGTGGCTCTAGGGAAATAGTTTTCAGCCAAATCTGGTTTGAAAACCAGTGTCTTACCATCTCTCTATGTCTTAGTTTTCTCATCTGTATAGTAAACGGAAATCCTCTACTTCAGAGTAGACTGTTGTACATTGTGACAGGCCAACATTCAGTTGAAACAACTAGGGGAAAAACAAGTAAATTGCAAAAATCATATTTTTAAAGAAATCAGAGATCTGTGAAAGCAATGAGAACTAAATTAAATAAATTTCCAAAGAAGGAAGAACCTTCCTAGGTATATGAGTGACACAGGCTATTTTCTTCATGGGGTTGGGGGGAGGTGAAGGATATTTGCTGATTCTGGGTGTGGCCTAAGGATCTGACTTTGTCCAAGAAAAGGAAATATTCTGTGGGAAAGAGAAACTAGCAGAGCTTTTGGCAGTCATGTGGAACTGGCTTGATGGATTGGAAACTAGAGGAGCCCCAAAGGCAAGTCCAGTATTCCCAGGAGACGTTTGCTGAACTCTGGAGCAGTTCTGGAGGCTGCTGGTTGGCCCAGAAAGGCAAAGCAAAAGCTCATAATCTTGGGGGTACTTAGGAGACAAAATCTTGCTAAAAAGAGGAGCCTGAAGCAAATATACAATGACTCTTCCCCTGAAGACTGTTGTCAGATTTTGAATCTACATGGGATGGGAAGCTAAAAAGCTAAGGTCAAAATTTCTGAAAGGCAGAACTTATAGGAATGAGAAGTTAGAGATCTACCAGGCTCTTACACACAAGTCTGGAAGGGCCATACCTGAAGAACTAGATAAAGTAGAGGTGGACTAAGCCTTACTAGAGCTATAGCCCATCTCTGATTCACTCAATCCCTGATTATAGTTCTTTTACATGCAGTGTTCAACATAACAAAGTTGTAGACATGTTAAGAGGCGGGAAAACATGACTGATAATTAAGTGGAAAAAATAATGAGAGCATAACCACGAATGATCTGGGTGTTGGAGCTAGTGATAACTTAAAAGTGACTATGAATAATATGTTAAAGAAAATAGTGGAAAAAATGAATTAAATGATGGGAGAAATTCAATGCAAAATTGGAATCTGTAAAAAAAAATCAAAGAGTTATTATTGAATGGAAAAAAATATGTGTGAAATTAATAACTTAGTGGATGGGTCTAAGAGCAGACTGGACACAGTGTTACAGGATTAGTGAAGCATAGAGAGGAAAAAAGAATGGAAAGAATAGAACAAAGTATAAGAGACATGGGGGAGATTGTCAAAATGTCTAATATATATGTACTTGGAATTCTAGAAGGTAAGGAGAGAAGCAGTGTATGAAGGAATAATGGCTGAGAATTTTCTAACACTGCTGAAAGACATCAACCCACAGCTTCAAGAATCGCACCAAACCCCAAACTAAAAATACAAAGAAAAATAAGTATGCTTAGGCATCTCCTAGTTAAAATGTTGAAAACCAAAGATAGAGAAAATCTTAAAAGTCAACCAGAGGAAAAAGACATTACCTTAAAAGTAACTGACATTTCAACTGAAACTATGAATACCAACAGACAATGGAATGACATCTTTAAAGTGCTGAAATTTAGGGGATAGATTAGCTAATCTCAACACTCCATTCCTCTATTCCTACCTTAAAGAACTAGTCACCAGCCTCTTCAAAATTACTATGATATGTTTGGAGAATTACTACTTGAGGTTTTCTAGACTTTTTCATTAAATATACATGCTTATTTCATCTCCTAATTCTCAGATTTCTGTTGTCTTGTATTCATATCACATAGCATGATATTGGCTTCTAAAATTCACATTGGAAACTCATTATAAATCAAGTAAAGTAGTACTTAATTTGGATAGACAGATCATGTTCTAAAGTAGAATATAAATGTTTGAAGGTAGAATGAATGAATGGCTTTATAAAAAGGAAACTGTGATATAATGGTATGATTCATGTATAGTGAATCATTAGTTAAGGTGTTGGTTGGAATAGTGATTTAGAATTCCTTGCTACTCAAAATGTGGCTTTGACACCAAAAGCACAAGCAACAAAAGAAAAAAATAGATAAATTGGACTTCATCAAAATTATAAACTTTTGAGCTGCAAAGGACACCATCAAGAAAATGAAAAGACAACTCACAGACAAATCATATATCTGATAAGGGAGTTGTATCTAGAACATATAAAGAACTCTTAAAGCTCAATAGTAAAAAGATAACACAGTTTAAAAATGGGCAAAGAATCTGAAGAGACAGTACTACAAAGTAGATAAATAAATGGCCAGTAGGCCCATGAAAAGATGTTCAGCGTCACTTGCCATTAGGGACATGCAAATCAAAACAACAGTGAGATACCACCTCACTCCCACGAGGATGGCTATAATAAAAAAGACAAATAAGGACAAGGATGTGAAGACATTGAAACCCTCATGCACTGTGCTGGTAATGTAAAGTGGTGTAATAAATGAGTCCTGTGGTGAAGATGCTGATGATGGTGGTAATGATGGTTATTTACCAGGTTCTGCCTTATTCATCAATGTTATAAAGTGGTTCTGTGGATTTTGGCAGTTTTGTAGATACTTTTACTGAAATTAAGAACACATCACTAGGGACTTCCCTGGTGGCGCGGTGGTTAAGAATCTGCCTGCCAATGCAGGGGACGCGGGTTCGAGCCCTGGTCCAGGAAGATCCCACATGCCACGGAGCAACTAAGCCTGTGCGCCACTACTGAACCTGCGCTCTAGAGCCCACGAGCCACAACTACTGAAGCCCGCACACCTAGAGCCTGTGCTCCACAACGAGAGAAGCCACCGCAATGAGAAGCCCGCACACCACCATGAAGAGTAGCCCCGGCTCGCAGCAACTGGAGAAAGCCCGCATGCAGCAATGAAGACCCAACACAGCCAAAAATAAATAAATAAATAAATAAATTTTTTTTTAAAAAGGGGGGCTTCCCTGGTGGCGCAGTGGTTGAGAGTCCGCCTGCTGATGCAGGGGACACGGGTTTGTGCCCCGGTCCGGGAGGATCCCACATGCCACGGAGCGGCTGGGCCTGTGAGCCATGGCTGCTGAGCCTGTGCGTCCGGAGCCTGTGTTCCACAACGGGAGAGACCACAACAGTGAGAGGCCCCATATGAGAATTCCTAGGGAATTTTTTTTTAAATGCTGATACCTGGACCTTATTATAAGATATTCCAATTTCATTGATATGGGACAGGACTTCAGTTGTTTTTGTTTTTGTTTTCTAACTTCTCAGGAGATTCTGTTGTGCAGCTAGGGTTGAGAGCTACTGAGTCAAGTTGACATCTGCAGGGTTAAGCAGAGCTACCATTGAGGGTTAACTTGGAAGTGGAAAAGGAGGATTGGCACAGGAACCAGGAGACCTGGGTTTGAGTCTGCACTCTTCCCTTTTTGTGACTGTGTGCTTTGAGCAAGAATTTGACCTCAAGGAGCTTCAGTTTCTTCATCTGTAAAATGGGACAAAGCACCCTCCCCTCCTGTGGAGGGTTGTTGTGAGGAGCAGATGAATTCATACATGTGACACTGCTGAGCCTGACACCTGGGACATTTTTTGCCCTATTTATTTATTTTTTTATTTTTTGCTGTACACGGGCCTCTCGTTGTTGTGTCCTCTCCCATTGCGGAGCACAGGCTCTGGACGCGCAGGCCCAGCGGCCATGGCTCATGGGCCCAGCCGCTCCGCGGCATGTGGGATCCTCCCGGACCGGGGCACGAACCCGTGTCCCCTGCATTGGCAGGTGGACTCTCAACCACTGCGCCACCAGGGAAGCCCTGCCCTCTTTATTTTTAAAAAAAATTTTTGGTCATGCCGTGAGGCATGCAGGATCTTAGTTTCCCGGTCAGGGATTGAACCCGTGCCCCCTGCCTTGGGAGCATGGAGTCTTAACCACTGGACTGCCAGGGAAGTCCCTGACCTCTTTAAATTTTGGTTACTTTCTTCCCTTACCTTCCATGAACTAGATATTTATGTCACTTTTTTTTTCTAATTTTGTTCTATTATTGCTTTTTCCGTAAAATGTAGGAGTTTGTTAAAAGTCATCCGAGGTTTCTCTAGGTTTAGAATTTATCCTTTCCTCACGTGACCTTGATCTCTTTACGTTCCTCAGCTATATTCTCAGTCCCAGTGTACTTATGGTAAATGTCATTTTTTGATACCTGGAAAAGTAATGGCTCATTGTATATTTTAATGAGGTGATACCAAATGCTGTTAATAGCTCTGCCTGGAGTTTAGCATGATTTGTCTGTCATTAACTGATCCTGGAATAAATCATAGGATTGATATTGAATAAATTAATTCAATATTTTAAAAACACCAAACAGGGGCTTCCCTGGTGGTGCAGTGGTTAAGAATCTGCCTGCCAATGCAGGGGACACGGGTTCGAGCCTTAGTCTGGGAAGATCCCACATCCCATGGAGCAACTAAGCCCGTGTGCCACAACTACTGAGCCTGCGTTCTAGAGCTCGTGAGCCACAACTACTGAGCCTGCATGGCACAACTACTGAAGCCCACGTGCCTAGAGCCCGTGCTCCGCAACAAGACAAGCCACCACAATGAGAAGCCTGTGCACTGCAATGAAGATCCAATGCAGCCCCTCAAAATAAATAAATAAATAAAACACCAAACGGAGTTCTCAGCCTTAGCTGTGGTTTCTGTCTAGTGGATTTGGCATAGTTTCTTTGGTCTTAGGCGAGAAAGACAGCCTGTTCTGAGATTATACATTTTTATTAGATTTACTCTTTAACCTAAGAGAAAGGCTGGGTTGGTTACATTCATATGTGAATCTGAAACACAGATGGACTCCAGGACAGTCTGACATGTGCCTCTACAGCCTGTGAGAAAGCTAGAGTTCACCTTTTCCTGGAGATGTGGGAGTACCATCTGGCCAGAGCTGGAGTTGGATGGTGTGGAGCAGAACACCTCACATTTTAATGTGCATGCATATCACCAGGGGTCTGTTCCACTGTAGATGTTACTCAGTCGGTCTGGGGTGGGGCCTGAGATCCTGCATTTCCTGCAAGCTCCCAGATGGTTTCGATGGCAAGGGTATAGAAGACAGCCGTTCTTCTGTCTGCCCAGCACTTTCCCTACCTTCCTCCAGGGAAACCTTCCTTCCTCCATGCATTCCAACCACGAAGTTCAAGGGTGAGCTTCCATGTTCTTACATTACTCTGTTTCCCAGGCCACAGTCAATTGATTCAGGGACCAATCAGAATCTTCCCTGGCATTTTGGGACTTGGAACCAGAGAGCCAGTCTCAGCTCTTCTCTGTGGAGCCCCATGGAGATAATTGGTCCAAGAAGCACAGACGAGGGACAGAGAGATTGCCCCCAGTGTTCTCAGGTCTGGGTTCCAATGTCCCTAATATATGAAAAGTGACCTTTGGGATTATGTTACCAGCTCTGACGATACAGTGCATTTGTGTAAACTGTTTCAGGCACTTACCGTATGCAAGTCTCTGTTGCTGGGCCCCGAACATACAAAGCTGAATAGCTCACCTCCAGTGTGGGGAGACCACCATTTCAGTAGAATTTGATGTGTACAATGGTAAGGGGTTACGGAAGCCCCTAGAAGAAGCTTCTGATCCACTCAGGAAAAGTTTTAGAAATGGATTTTCGAAAGGTGAATAGGGATTGTTTGAGGAGGCCTGTGAAATTATTCCAGGTAGAGAAAACTTGCTGAGCAAAGGCAAGATGATGGGATGAAACAGGGTTTGAAAACCTATAACCAGTTTACGTGGGAGGTGCATGGCTGAAACCGGGGCAGTTACGGTGAAGGGCCTTGTATACACGCTGCCATTGGCCACTTTTTCCTTATGTCCTATGCACTTCAACAACAACAACAGCAACATCAAGACAATAACAAACAGCAAAGCTAAATCTCTGCTTCTCTTCCAAATACACGACTCTCTGGCAGGTTCCCATCAACAACTGTTCCTCTTTATTTTCCCTTAACCAAACAGGAAATTTGTCTCAGGATCGAAATGAATGTTTAAAAAACAAACCTGATCTGCTTTAAATACTAAAATCTGTTTAAATAACACAGAAGTTGTGACATCCATTGACAAATCCAGGAAGTTCAAAGCCCCGCCGTTGACACAATGTATTGAGTTCTGCTGTTGTTGGCAGCCCGAACTGTGGCAGGTCCTGGTGTTTGTCATTCAGGTCCTCGTGTGCGCAAGGCAGACATTCCTCAGACCACAGGGCTCTTTCTTCTTTGGGGAAACATTTGTATTTCTTTTTTTTTTTTTTTTTTTTTTTTTAAGATTTGTATTTTTTAAAATGCTTTTTGAAAGCAAGAACAACAATTGACAGTGATGGCTGCTACTTCCATCTCCTGAATGGCAAGCCCCAAGAGTAACTTGGAGTCTTTCTTCTGGGCAGATTTTAGCTGTTTTAAAGGTTAGAAAAAGAAGTTTATGCTTTTTTTTTTTTGCGATACGCGGGCCTCTCACTGCCGCGGCCTCTCCCGTTGCGGAGCACAGGCTCCAGAGGTGCAGGCTCAGTGGCCATGGCTCACGGGCCCAGCCACTCCGCGGCATGTGGGATCTTCCCAGACCGCGGCACGAACCCATGTCCCCTGCATGGGCAGGCGGACTCGCAACCACTGCGCCACCAGGGAAGCCCAGAAGTTTATGCTTTTACTGACATTCATCAACCTAAATTGAAAGCCTGTACCCATTAAACACTAATTTCCCACCCCTCCCGGTCCCTGGTAACACCCATTCTACCTTCTATCTCTATGAGTTTGGCTGTTCTAAGTGCTTCACATAAGTGGAATCATACAGTATTTGTCCATCTGCGTCCGGCTTATTTCACTGAGCATAATGTCGTCGAGCTTCACCCGTGTTATAGCATATGTCAGAATTTCTTTCCTGTTTAAGGTTGAATAATATTCCATTGTGTGTGTGTGTGTGTGTGTGTGTGTATATAGAGATATCTATCTATATAAATATATCTATATATATCACGTTTTGTTTACTCGTTCATCCATTGATGGGAACTTGGGTTGCTTCCAAGTTTTAGCTATTGCTAAATGCTTTTTGAAAGCAAGAACAACAATTGACAGTGATGCTGACAGCTAATGCTGCTCTGAACATGGGCTTGCAGATATCTGAGTCCCTGCTTTTAGTGGACTCTTATTTTCAAAAAAGCTGCATGGAGCTCATGTGGGGCCTTTCTGGCTGTGAGAGAAGGCTGACCTGGGAGTCAGGGCCTTGACTCCACTGCTCCCTGCCGTGAAGTCGCCGGGGCCTGGAGCAAGTCACACACCATCTCTGGGTCACCGTTTCCCCACCTCTGAGCTTAGGGAGTCGGTTGTACCTCCCGAATTCTGCCCCCAGGTGCCCTTGCATGGGACATTCTGTACCCAGACTTGCACAGTCAGCGGTGAAGGTGAAAGGTCTGTTCACCTGGCTTCCGTTTGTTCCTCGGTGGAGTTAGAAGTGGAGTGGACTCTTAGCACGAGCAGATTTGTCATTCACACACTTCCCACTGTTTTTGAGCAGCCCTGATGGCCCGTGGCAGGTGGAAATCTGTTGCTTTGCTGGGGCATGACCTTGAAGCTCATACAGGCTGAGAGGGATGTGTGGGTGCAAGTCACTTAGTGGGTGAGTCGGGCTGGACACCTGCCCAGGGTCCACCCCTCAGTGAGGTGTTGTCAGCTGCTACTCATCCCTTCTTACACTGTGACTTTTGTGAAGTGGTAGAACTTTGGTGACTCTGTGTGTGTGTGTGTGTGTGTGAGAGAGAGAGAGAGAGAGAGACACACACACACACACACACACACACACACGGGGGGTGGGGGGGAAGAGGGTGATGGGAAATGCTTCTAAAAGATCTGACCGCTGGGGCTGGTGATGGAGGTAAAAGAAAGCAGAGAAGCCTAAGGAACCGAGGGTCCTTCTGGAAATTGATTAAAAAGTGAGCCATCTGCCTCCCCAGTAGCTCTACAGAATAAACAAGTTCACTATAAATTCCCTACAGAAAGAAGACAAACCTCCTTGTGAAATTTCACTGAGTGTCTCAGCCAGCAGAAGATTTGCTCATTGAGAGAGAAAAATTTAGAGAAGTTTGAAAGAGGGGCCCAGGAGAAAGGCAGGAGACCATGCAGACGTTTCCAGGAAGCAGCAGATGGAAAGGCACCAGTCTGGCTATAAACCAACCTTATTTTCAAGTAAGGGCTGGTTTGAAAATTCTCAGAGGTATTTTTCTTGGCAAAAGGTGCAGTTAATAGGAACAAGCAGGCCAGCTGTCTATCTCATGGAAGACGAGGTTCCTCCTAAGCTGAAGAAACTCGTAGAGGAACAGAGCCACAAGCCCTCAGCTGTGACTGTTGCAGGGCATGTGGGAGGTGATGGTTCCACAGAGGAGACTAAAGTCATATGAAAAAAGCCATCAGAGAGGACAATTAGAGGAGGCCATGTACGTATATGTATATCAAATCATGTTGTGCAATTAGATATATACACTTACATTTGTCAACTATTCCTCAGTGAAGTTGGAAAAAAAGAAAAAAGCTGGTAAAAAGGGCAAAGGAGATGAAGACGATGGTGAAGAGTTAAGAAAGGCTTCAGAAACGTCGTGAGTTGTTCCGTTAACACCAGGCTGCCGTCGCTAACCTCCGTCAGCAGAATGGAGGCCTTTTCAGCAATTCCAAGAAATAAATCTCTGTTGGCACCACCCCAGGAAATGTCCAAGAAGTTGCAAAAAGTAAAGAGGGATTAATGAGATTAACTTTGGTTAAGACTAAGGAAGGAAAGGGAAAAAAAAAGTAAGCGAAAATGACAATAAAAGTAAGAACAAAAGGGAAGGTGATAGGGACTTCCCTAGAAGCTCCAGGTCCAGAGGCAGTCAGGTCAGAGTAGAGACCACAGTAAAGATCATCTTTATCCTTTATAGGAAAAGAAGCAGGGAAGCTGATGAATTAATTCATGTGGTTTGTATAACCGTGTTTCCAAAACCAGATAATTGCATTGCAAAATAATAAAATTTTAGGCCCACTTCATTTATGACCATAGATACAAAAGTCCTAAATATAAAATGCCAAATAAGAAGAGGGCAGGATGGGGGAAGAAGAGCTGCTCTTTGAGATAAAAGCTCTTTAAGATAAAAGCCACCACTCCGTTTTCACTTTGAGAAATCTGTTTCCTCTTGTCCTTTGCTTTCTACTTTGCAACTGTCTCTCTGACCTTGTTGGCACTTCTTTTTTGTTCCTGAAGACACCACAGGTCTTTTTCGTTATCAAGGTTTTTGCTGCAAATTAAGCAAGGAAAGCAAACAGAAAGTGACCTGAAATGAATAAACTACCACAAAGGTTCTAAGAGCTCACAGAGTTTGTGTACTGAATGTTCCTGGTTTATGTTTCCAGACTTCTTTTTGAGATGGTAAATGAATGAAGATGAGACCCATTAAACACACTCCCTCCTTCTGACCATCTGCTTGTTGCCTTGTTCCCAGCTTGGGACCTGAAGAGGCCTCCAAGACCGGACATGACGTCCCCTTGAGTGACATGGCAGTTGACATCTCCGAGGGCATCCAGCCTGCGTGACCCATCCCAATACGGCTTGCTTCTTACTTCTTCTCATTGCAAGGAAGCAAGTCCTTAGGGTGACCTTCCTCATGGAAGCCCTTTTGTATTCCAGAATGCAGAATTCTGGGAAAAAACATCTTTCCTGAGCAGACATTCCAAAGTTGGGTCTTTGATTCTCAAAACTTTTTGTGCCGATGTTTAGAGGCACCGCTGGAGGCTGAGTCCTGTTACTGCCATTCCTAAGAGACTTTTATGTAATTTCTAGCTCTGAGAGATGTGGACTAACCTCTTCCCTCTCCTGTGGCTTCTAGATGTTTGCAAGTAATTAATTAATGATTTCATTGCTCCCTCCCTTAGGAAGTACCTGGCTTCTTAGAATGTGTGTCACGGGCCAGAAAGACGGGCATTAGGGCAGGGCGAGAGATGGTGTGTTAGCAAAGGCAGGTTGACAGCTAGGTTTTTAGCTGGAGGATCTGGGAGCAGGTGAATGAGTACTTCTGACCCTGAGGATTCTTTTTGCACAGCTGAGACAAGATGGAAACAGGGATTCTTGCTATGCCCCTGCCCAGGGGAGAGACGAGTTTGGATGTTGGCTTCCAAACTCCTCCTTTGAAGAGTTTGGAAGTTAAATGTTTCTTTGAAGATTCTCACCTCAGAATAGGCTAGAACTTAGCATTTTCCGCTAAATACAGGGGTATTTGGGAAAGGTAATTAGGGGGACTAGGAAGTATTTGGGGCAAAAAGTCATGAAGTGGGAAGGCATGGCTGACGTCTGGGATCTGAACTAGTACAAACTAAGCTTGTGAAGAATGGCTTTGGAGAAGGTTGCCGAGGGCCTGCTGCTCTGATGACCTTTTGTTGAAATGATTTCTGCAGGTGATCACGGCTGGTTTATCGATATTGCTGTTTGATATGATCCTGACCAGGGCCACCGTGGGATGGTAAGTCTTTTGCATAGAGAGAGGAGAAGAAAATTCGTTGTTTGTGTTTCCTTGGGATACTAATACTTGCTCTCAAATGTTGAAGAAAGGGTGTGTGTTTGGGTATATATTTTATTGACATATAAATATACATTCAGAAGAGTGCATCTATCATGATTATTTTCACAAACTGAATATACCACACCTGCTATAGCCAGCATCCAGGGCAGGAAGCAGAGCGTCAACGGTACACCTTTCAGCCACTCATCCACACGAGAGTAACCACTATAGGTGAGCCACTAATTATGCGTGCATATAACTATAACTACGTTTGTATTTTTGCCTTTGACCCTTCAATTCATTTTCTCCTAGTCAAGTTCCAGATCATCCTTGTTTAGAATGCACCCATCCATTTGCTTAAAGACAGCACTGCCTCTCCCTCCCGTATTTGAGCAGAGACCTGAAGGAAGTGGGGGAGCGAGCCCTGGGGACCCTGGGGGAAACAGCAAGTGCAAAGGCCCTGAGTGTGCTTGGTCTGCTCAAGGAGCAGTGTGGCCGGAACAGGTTGATGGGGGAGAGTAGTAGGAGATGAGGCTGGTTGGTGGCTGACCATGTGGGGTCTTAAAGGCCATTGTAAGAGTGAGGGGGGAAGCGATCAGAGGGTTCTGAGCAGAGGAGCCACTTAGCTCCTAGGTTAAAAACACATTCCTCAGTCTGCCATGTGGAAGATGGGCTGTAGGGTCCTACCTCTGAACGCTCTATACAGACTGCCGCTCGGACAGCTGACGGAGTTAGGACTTTGATCCACTCCAGCTTGCTAGCATTCAAACCAGCTGATGTGATCATTACCAAGGGCTGTCGCTGTCATCTTCAGGGAAGATGAGGCGGGGTGGGGAGTGATGGTGAGTTTAAACTGTTAAGACTTCTGTCGCTCCTCTCATTAGTGGGCGTGCTTTATTTGGGGGGTATACACTTACGTATTTTAAATCTACACAGTAACGGGTGCTATTTGTGAGATGTTTAAGACAATGCAGAAATGCATCGAGTAAAGAGTAAAGGCCTGTCATCCTCTGCTTCCACCGTCTCCACGTGCCAGAAGTCACACCAGTTTGATTCAACAGTGAGAGCGATGCACTGTTTGGTCAGGATGTCCGCGCTGAGGGAGGTGGGCTCTATCGTCTGCCAAGTGAAACCACACCGACGGGTGCCTGTCGAGCAAGACGAGCCTCTCAGTCATCCGGGAATGGGTCAGTCCTTGCCAAGTCTTCGCCCAGCCTCCCGGCTGCTGGCCGGATGACCCACAGCTTTCCTCCCCTATGACCACGGCTGCCTGCTGTCCGGCCTGAATCACTAATGCGGCACATTATGGAGAATAAGTCATATTTGTTGTTGCTACTTACTGGTCTCTTAACCTCTGTTTTAAAAAGGAAAAGAAGCCTAGGGCCACTTGAAGATAAAGCTTATTTCCATTCCACTTTGGATGCATTGTTTGGCAATCCCCCCTCACCCCCGCCCCAAGAATGGCACTCCAAAACGGAATGGCAGACAAGTTTTGGAATAGGTTTTTCCATTTCTTTACCAGCATGATGGAAAGAAAAAGCATATTGTTGCTTAGCTTTGCTCAAATAAGGCGTAGTTCTAGAAAATCCATATTTTTTCCCATTCTGGGGCTGAGAGTAATTCTAAGGGTTGGTTCCTCCCACCCCCTCCCTCCACTTTTTTGCATTCATGTGCACATTGGACCTGCAGAATTGTCACCTGTTTTGCTCAAAAGCCACAGTGCTGGTTGGTGGGGCCAGTACTCGTGCTCAGTGTGTCTAGGGCAGCCTCCCCTCTCCCAGGACGTCTTGCAAATAATCCCCTGCCTTGTGCCGTCACAGCCACACACACAACCTCAATATGAGGTTCTTGCAAGATAAATGTGAGGGTCAGGACCAGGCTCTGGGAATACCATGATGAGGAAGTCCAGGAGGTGACTTTGCATCTCATGTGGCTTTGGGCTGGGAGGGGTTGGTTCAATAAACAGATATTTCCTGGGGTTCTGTGTGCCAGGAACAGCTCTCGGATAAAAGTGTAAAGTCACTGCCCCTGGGATGTCTGTTATTGCTCATCTCCCTGCCTGAGGGCAGGTTTGCACCTAAACCATCCAGACTGACAGAAATGAATCTTTTTGCTCACGGCATTCGGTGAAAGCGATTTTCAACCCCTCTCAGGAGCCCCTAATGGGGCATTTCCTGCCCCAAGAAGAAAAACGGAAGGAAAAGAAAAATTAGGAAATACTCCCACACCCTCCTCTTCTTCCTCCTCCTTCTAGTCTCACCTCTTCCTTTGAATAATAATACCATTTATTGAGCAACTACTATATTTCAGACATTTTTATATTAATATTATCTCATTAACTTTCACAACAACCCTCCAAGTTAGCCCCGTTTTAAAGATGAAGAAGCTGAGGTTCAGAGACATTTAACTGATTGTCCCAAGATTTTAGAGCTACTAGGTGATTGGACCAGGATTCAAACCCAGGTCTGTGTGTGTCCAACATCCCATAAACTTCACATACCTCCCTAGAAATGACGTGGGAAACGCCAAGGACTTAGCAGCAGCATAGATAGTGTCTAGGTAGAAGCAGGTCATGGAGAGGTGGAAGAGACATTGGCCTAAATGTTTCTCTTCCCACCAGTCTGATCGTTTATAAAGAGCATCTAGATGATATGGCAGGAGTACAGAAGGAGCGTTACCCAGGACAAAACGGCTCTATTTCTTGTTCAGGGGCTGACACGGTGAACTAAGAATGTCCAGTGGAACATTTTTAGGAAAAGGATTTCATTGCCTTAGATTTCTTTTTTTAATTTATTTATTTTATTTTTTATTTTTTGGCTGCGTTGGGTCTTCGTTGCTGCGTGGGCTTTCTCTAGTTGCGGCGAGTGGGGGCTACTCTTTGTTGCGGTACACGGGCTTCTCACTGCGGTGGCTTCTCTTGTTGTGGAGCACGGGCTCCAGGCTCATTGGCTCTAGAGCGCAGGCTCAGTAGCTGTGGCGTACGGGCTTAGTTGCTCCGCGGCATGTGGGATCTTCGCAGACCAGGGCTCGAACCCGCGCCCCTGCATTGGCAGGTGGACTCTTAACCACCGTGCCACCAGGGAAGTCCTGCCTTAGATTTTTAATACTAGAGGCTATAATTCTATCAATCAACTAACAATATTTATTGAGTGACTGCTGTATGCAAAGCATGTGGAAGTCATTAAGGAACATAAGACATCATCCAGCCCTCAAGGAGTTTTCGGGAGAAGAAGTCATAAAGGTAGTTTCTGCAGTAGGATAGTAACCGTTTGAATGCACAATGAATGTGAAGGCTGGAGGAGAGAGAGAGGGTGGGGTGAGCTGGAGGGCCTTGGAACTGGCTTGAAACTGGACCTGATGCAGAAGGGAGAGGCTTAGTCAGACTGGGGGTGGAAGAGTATTTGGTCCCTCCGGCCCTGGGAGGACAGGGAAGGATGGAGGGGCAAGAGGTGCCAACGGTGAGACTTCGTGATTTGGAACCGGAGCTGGTGCTGGGGGGGCAGGGAGCTGATCCTACACTCCCTCCTCCTTACTCTGCACCTGTCCTTCTGGGAAGGCAGGACACAAACGGGCAGGTTGACGTCCAAAAACCTAACTGCCAAGATATCCTGGTGCATCCTCAAGACTCTTCCCCCAATTTCTTGTATCTTACCCTTCATAGTGATCGTCTCAACTCTTGACAGTAATTTTCCTTCTTACAAATAAGCCTCATTGATTGTATTTTGTATACAATTTCAGAATGAATTAAAAAACAGCAGAAAAACAAAAAACACCCAGGTGTTGAACTGAGTGTGAGAAATGAGCCTGAGATGCTCTCCAGTGGGGAGGCCGCGCTTAGTCTGAAGGTTCCAGCAGCCGTCTGTGCGTAGGCCATATCTCCAGGCTGTTCCACATCCTGTGGACTTCGTGGTACACCCTGAACAAGATGGAAAGAAGAGCTGTGTGTACCCAAATCAAGGAAACAGCACGTGTGATTATTGCAAAAGGAACCTTGACTTTGGAATTTCCTGATTTTTGAGAACTCTCGAATTTAAGGATCGTGTGTTTTCAGCCTCAAAGAATTTTCCAACCACAAAGTGAACCGCCAGAAGAGGAATGTCAGACTGTGTTTCAGATTTCCTGTCTTTTGCACAGAGCTGATCTGCATTGTCCATAGACTGGGTGTGTTCAAGCTGTGACTGGGTGACCAGCTCAGATCCTGGGCAGGGATCCGAGGCCAGTCTCTGTCCTGTGGGAGCTTAGACTGATCGGAAGTGAGAAGGCAGGGCTGCAGGCCTGTTTTGTTTGGACCTACTGTGTTTGCCTGTATAGTCATTGTTTCTTCTTTTTTGATTTTCAAATTTCAAATTACTCAGCATTTAGAAATCAGGTGATTTCCCTGTACAAGTCCAGATCTCCAGATTCTTTTGAAAATACGGAACAGCTGTTAAGTTGGGCCTGCATGTCCACACAGCAGCAGTCGCTGGAGTGGGTCGAGGCTGCCCGCTCAGTGGACATGGGCTCCGTGAGTGAGTGTAGCTGCCACCGCTGCAGTCTGGCTGAGGGCGGGGACCCCGGATCAGCCGATATCCTCGCCTGCATTTGCTTGTATGTTCATTCATTCTATAAGGAGTGCTTGCTGGGCTCTGAGGCTCCAGACACAGTCCAAGACCCCAGAGAGGTCACCCTCCAGGAGACGAGGGCCCATGTAATTAATTGTCCACCTTCGTGGGTGGGCAACAGCTTAGAGGCACAAAATAGCTCATTGTCTCAAGTAGGGTTTTTCACCCGCAGCACTGTTGACGTTTTGGGCCAGATAATTCTTTGCTGTGAGGAGCTGTCCTGTGTCCTGTAGGATTTTTAGCAGCAAACCTGAGCCTCACCTCACTAGATGCCAGTAGCACCCCCTCAACTGTAACAATGCGAAACGTCTCAGGACATTGCTTAAGGTCCCCTTAGGGGCAGAATCGCCCCGGTTGGGAATCACGGATCTGAAGTTGTGAGGTGGTTAGTGGAGACATGCCATTTGAAATTTCAGCGAGATCTTAAGGAACTTGTTTATCTCCTAATTAGAGATTTGGATCAGCTCCAGGGTCAGGTCCTGGGCAGCCCTTGCTGCCCGCTCTGTGTTCCACGATCAGCATGAACCACACGCGTGACAGGTGTGCACTCCTTGCCCACCTGCTGGCTGAAGCTTCTCCAGGAAAGGAGCCACGTTTCGCTCACCTTTGCGTCTCTCCTTCCGGCACCGTTTGCTGAATCAACAGGTACTAGGCTTCTCAATCCTGTACCCAAGAAAAATGATAAGCCTAAGCCCCCAACATTGGTCAACTTTTAAAGCCTTTAATTAAAAGCAGCTGCTCTTGGGGACATCCCTGGTGGCGCAGTGGTTAAGAATCCACCTGCCAATGCAGGGGACACGGGTTTGAGCCCTGGTCCGGGAGGATCCCACATGCCTTGGAGCAACTAAGCCCGTGCGCCACAACTACTGAGCCTGCGTGCCACAACTACTGAAGCCCACGTGCCTAGAGCCCGTGCTCTGCAACAAGAGAAGCCACCGCAATGAGAAGCCCACGCACTGCAACGAAGAGCAGCTCCCGCTCACCGCAACTAAAGAAAGCCCGTGCGCAGCAACAAAGACCCAACACAGCCAAAAATAAATAAATGAATAAATAAGTAAATTTATATATAAAAAAAGCAACTGCTCTTGTCCAGCTAATTACCTTGTTTTTAACTATAAAAGCCCAGTATTTTAATATCTTTGGCAAGCCCTGTAATTTAAATTTCCAGATTAACATGTATTCATTTTTTAATTAACAACATCTTACAGTGCAGATCGATAACGAATTCCCTCTATTCTAAAATTTCGGCAAAGGGGATTCAACACATACAAAAGAAAAAAATTCTGAACGGTGAGTGATGTTCCTTTCAAGTAGAATTAGTTGTGTGTGCCTCCTCTTCGAATCCTCTTTAGACAAAGAGAGTCACTCTTCTCTGTGGAATAGTTTAGGTACAAGGAGAGAAAGGAATAACCAAAGCACAACCTGTTTGTTTGTAGGATTTCGTGACCAGCTCCTCACCTTTGCCCATCATTCACCGGGCCTGCCATTGATCCTGGGCTGCAAACACGAGGATCGCTTCAACTTGATTCCAGTCCCAACCTCATTAACACCAAGAGTCTTTAGAAAATGGTCTTCTATCCTCTCTGAGTAGAGATGTGTGTGCCTTTCATGTTAGGGGAATGCTTGGAGACTGCCCAAGTCTCTTTGTAGGAAGAGTGAATTTAGGGGTGAAGAAAGAACTTCCACACACCCCAAAGTGCATCTAGGACCACAGTGTCTGAAGTTTTTCATCTGAATTAAAAATTTGAAACCCCTTCTTTAAAATGCTGAGAAAGGCCTTCATAACTATGCTCATTACCTTTCGACACAGAGTAGTTTATCAGATTGTGAACTGTCACTCAGCAAGTCCCCAAGGGAGTGGTGAATTAGTTTTGGTGAGGAAAAGAGAGAAAAACAAAAATAGTTTGGAATCCAGATGGGAAAAGGGGGAGCAGTTATAAGAATTCCATCACTCACTGAGTAAATATTTATTGGGTGTTGTGTTAAGTGCTAGGCCTACAGCTGGGGAAAGGATACAGTCTCTGTCCTCTGTCTGGAGGGTTCCATAGGAATTCATTGAATCACCACAGTAATACATGTATAATTGAGATGGGGCCTTTGGCTCCTGATGGGAGAAAAGAGGAGTGGAGAGACGCTGAAAATAACCCCCTGGAAGAGAAGCGAGTGATGACTATTTCTGGCTGCCTCTGCTCTGCAATCTGATGTTTATGCCTTGTTACATGAAGTTTGTTCATTTCAGGAATGATGGGGATTATAAGATTTGCAAACAGTCCAGTAAAGCTCTGACTTGACCAGCTGTAATGCGATTAAGATTCCTGCCCCCCTCCTTGTGTCAGCATCTCCCGCTGTTTAGAAGACAGCATCAAAGCTCACCTCCCTGGCTCTCTTAACAGTAAACGGAACCAGGTTTGTTTTCATGTCAGCGTTCCCTAAGCTGCTAGGTGTTTCATTAACTCGCTAAGCCAAGGGGATGAAATGCAAGTTTATTACGCTACAGCATTGTTCTAAAGCTGCAGGTGTGAGGGTGGCAGAGAGCCAACCAATATCCTGTTCTCCCTGGTGATTAAGGAAGATTAGTGGAAATGACTGTGACCCCCTCCTGTTACATTTGCAGAAATAAAACTCTTCCAAAGCCAAAGTTCTGTACAGATCTTTCATCAGGTCACGGTGACTCTGCGCTTTCCCAGGGGTTTAAGAAGCTGGTATGTGCGTTCTTTAAGGGATGTTGAAGGAAACAGCAGATTGGCTAAGAAGGGAAAGCCAGATCTTTAGAGGTGAGCCTGTGTACAAAATGAATGGCTTCCCCTTCCCAGGCCCTTCTTCATCCAAAGAGAAGAGGCAATAGAACCTGCCAGCATCTGGGTCTGTCCCTGAACTAGACCAGGGACAAGCACAAATGGGTCACGTTTCACAATACGGTCTTTGGGAACTTGGACCCTAGTTTCTCCCAGGAACAATCCTATAAATGATGAGTATAGATCTAGGAAAGTCCTCAGAAATTTATTCGGTTCGTAATATAGACACAAACTTCAACTACGTTATTATGAGCTTAGTATGCGTTAAAGAGAATTCATCGACTTATTGTCACTATTATAAGACTTCTGTAGGAAGGAGGAAAGTACGTTCCAACTTGGAGCTTAAGCTGTCAGGCAGACATCTCCCTCGGGCCCCTCTCCTCTCTTTCCCCCTTGTTAGCGGGCTCGGGGGTCATCCTTCCAGCCCACTCCCCAGTGCAGTCACTTGACTAGTGCCTCTCTGCCCTCACCCAGAGACAGAGGCCTGACATCACCAGGGAGGGGACATGGCGGGGGTTCAGGGGATTTTCCCACTCTGTAGGTTGGCAGATGGGTGATGGGGGCGTAGATTTGTTCTCTGTTGCTCTAGAAAGCAGAACTTAGACTCACAGGTGAGGTTGTCAGGTCAGTATGAGGCAGGACTTCCTCCAGGAGGGAAGAACCTCGTGCCCCAGGACCTGCCACAAGATGCCCGTAGATGCCCATAGATGTTTGCCTGAATCCCATGGCTAGAGCTGGCTTTGCAGAGCAGGATGGGTCCTTCACAAGGAGTTTTCAAGCAGAGGTGGGGAAGCCAGCCAGTGGTGAGGGCTGCTGAGAAAGGGATCCCTACTCTGGGAGAGCAGTCAAGAAAAGAATAATATTTCATTGCTTGCCCATTGTAGGCCACACACGGGGGTCAGCTGCTTCAAGTATGTCCTTCTAAGCCTCACAGGGATGGTTAGATGTGATTGTCGCCTGTGGTACAGCTGAGGAAACAGCTGACTAACACTTGCAGGATTACGTGGCTAAAAACACCTGAGCACAGTTTGAACTCAGCTTATTGTTTTTCTATTCTCACACTTATTCAGTTCACTGCTGTACTGGAAATGGTCCATGGTACAAGTTATCTTTATGTCACAGTCACCCACATAGGTGACATTTTCCACTGGGAACAGGATATGCACAGCCTAAGTGTGTTTCATACGTTCGGTGCCTTAGATATATGTTAGGAACATGGAGATGCAATAGCCCAAATGTGAGAGTGTGGTGTGTGGGTGTATAGGAGGAGTGGGTGTATAGGAGGAGTGGGATACTGGGTGGGTAAATGGGAGAAAAAAGGAAGAAGAAGGTGGGGTTGTTGGCACCTCTGGACAAGAGCATTTCATCCTCAGGGACCCCCATCAAAAGGGACCCCCATCAAAATCCTTTACGCGTGGCCCATCCTAGGCCTTAGAAGTGCTTTTGGGGAAGAGTGACAGGGGATTCAGACAGACACCAGGTTGTCTACTGAGAAGTTTAAAATAGGAAATGTGCAGACCTTTCACTGTATTACCTTTTAGGCATGTTAAAAAAATCCAGCTCTTCTCGTTCTCACACTCTTCTGTTCTCCTGCTATGTTTTCATTTTCAAATCACTGACCATATACATATTTCTGCTCTGGTGGGAAATTCACGATTCCCCATTTGTATTTTCTTCATTATTCTTTTTTTTTTTAATATTTATTTATTTATTTATTTAGGTTGCGCTGGGTCTTCGTTGCCGCAGTCGGGCTCCTTAGTTGTGGGATGTGAACTCTTAGTTGCGGCATGCGTGTGGGATCTAGTTCCCTGACCAGGGATTGAACACCGGCCCCCTGCATTGGGAGCGTGGAGTCTTAACCACTGGGCCACTAGGGAGGTCCCCTCCCCATTTGTATTTTGTTTTTAAATGTTCTGTTATTCTAAATGAAATAAAAGGATTCAGAGATTGTCAGCTTAATAATGATAAGATTATGGATATCTGCATGATTTTATATTCATCAACCCTCTATGGCAAAAAGTACCAGGCAGCTCTGTGGGAAGCCCTCCTCCAATATTTCTGCCAGAGAGCATTAACGAAGGGCAGTCACTGTCACCTGGTCAGGATGGTTGGGACACATCACCTTCTTCCCTAAGGGGAGGTATCACAACTCACCTTGCAGCCCACTCCCCTCCCCCCGCACAGCTGAGGCTTACCCTGGATGACTGGGCAGTCCCTGGGCCTGACCTCAAAGCGGGGCAGTGCAGGCGGGGGACAAGATGCTCAGCTGCGGGATGAGGGGGCATCCCTTGCCCTGCGGTATGTGGGCACCAGGCAACTCCGTGTGTCCACAGCCCCCAGGCTCTGGGGAGGGGAAAGATGACTTCTTGCTGTTTCTTGCAGCCTCCTGCTTGGCGGCCTTGGAGAGGCCTTGCTGGTTTTCTCAGAGCAGAAGGGCTCCTAAACACAGAGAAAGTGGACTCCCAGGCTGCAGGTGGAGAGCACCGCCCTGGGCTTTGGAGCTCCCTGTCCCGGCGATAGAAAGAAGAAAGCAAGAACGACGAGACACTGCTGCTCGCTGCGTCGAGGAGAACTTTTTCTGGGGTCTCTGGGCCGCTGCAGAGAGTGGACTGTGTCGAGAGGCTCCCCCAAGTCCTGCTGACTGTGCTGTGAGCCCAGCTGTGCAGAAACAGATGCAGGATTCCACCTGCATGGGGATGGCTCCGCCCACCTTGATTGCCACGCAAGCCTCCTTACTAAACACCCTTCCCAGATAAGCGTTCACTGCCTGCTAGTGGGCCCAAGGTATTGCGTTGCCTTTTTGGTTTTGTTTTGTGATTTTACATCCCTGGAGACTCCTCCGGAGACCCCCTTTCCTTGCTGTCAGGCTGGCTTGCCTAGAACTCACACTCCCCCGCCTAGGGGCACAGAGAGAATTCCTCAAGTGGGGCTTCCACTGGGGGCGGGGGTGGAGGAGGTAAATGGGGGTTCTGGGCCAAGTAAGACACCAGCAAGGACTCTACTTCTCCAGAGTGTGTGCTGAAGCCTTTTTATGGTTGTGTGTTGTGTTGAATTCCACACACCCTTCTGTGCCTACCATTAGGTTAACTTGGTACTAATGATTACCAGAGGGCATAGGATTAATAAGCACTGGTGGAGGAAACACCAAACAAACATAGCTATGTAGGGGCTTCCCAGGTGGCGCAGTGGTTGAGAGTCCGCCTGCCGATGCAGGGGACACGGGTTCGTTCCCCGGTCCGGGAAGGTCCCACATGCCGCGGAGCAGCTGGGCCCGTGAGTCATGGCCGCTGAGCCTGCGTGTCTGGAGCCTGTGCTCCGCAATGGGAGAGGCCACGACAGTGAGAGGCCCATGTACCGCAAACAAAACAAAACATAGATATGTAAACGCACACACAGTTATATTCATAATCCATTTAATTCCCTGATATCTCAGAGGAGGTTTCAGATCACTGAACACTGAAATATATTTTTCAGGCCAGATTAAAAATAGGATGAAAACTCTAAACCTTGCCTTTATGGGACTCAAAAGAAATGAATTTGCATGAAATGGTCATTTGATTCTGAACCCCAATGAAGGTTTAAGAAAATAATGTCTAACTCCAAATATTCCTGCTCATAATAGGTTTTCTGAATGCATTATACCCTGCCAGGTGTCAGTTTTGGTCATTTTGAGACATAGAAGGTAATGAAGTCCAGGGAGTCCTGTCCAGGAAGAATCCAGGCCCTGCAGGGTTGGACACCCCGTTAGTGATGAAGGACCACCTCCAGCATCTGGGAAACAAGCCTTGTCCATTCTTGGCCTTGTGAAGACTAAGGTCAGCTCAGTCAGGCCATTCTTCCTGCATTTTTTTCTCCAAGTTGTTGAAAAAAGAAACAAGATGAAACAAATAGGAATGGATTAGTATATTTGGACCTTGAGTACCTTAAATTCATTTCCTTGTCTTTTTCCTGGTCTCTGCTTGTCATTTAAGGTAAACATGTTCAGAGTGACCTTTATACATATATAGTTTCACTTTGCTTTTTGTTCCTAATCTGAGATGTCAAACCTTCTACTGAGGATCAAATAGAAAATGTGGGTTTACAATTTTCTTTGTTCTTTTGCTCCCACAAAACCGTGTCTGTACACCTGAGTCCATTTCTCTCTTTGCAGAAAGTGGCATCTGTCCAAATGTCATCTTATGTCTGTCTTTCCAAGTCTCATTTGAGCAAATGGAGATTCCTAAGGCTAGAAAGAGCCATGTACAGTTAACAAACCCCATCCCCTGTTCCAGCAGGACTGACCTCAGAAACTTCTGCAGCAGACAGAGAAAGACAAATACTGTACCACATCACTTACATGTGGAATCTAAAAAATAATACAGATGAATGTATTTGCAAAACAGAAACAGATATAGAAAACCAACTAGTGGTTACCAAAAAGGAGAGGGAAGGGAAGAGGCAAATTAGGGGTATGGGATTAAGAGATACAAACTACTGTATATAAAAAAGATGAGCAACAAGGATATACTGTACAGCACAGGGAATTATAGCCATTATCTTGTAGTAACTTTTAATGGAATATAGTCTATAAAAATATTGAATCACTATGCTGTACACCTGAAAGTTAATACAATATTGTAAATCAACTATACTTCAATAAAAGAAATAAATGTACCTCAAAAAACAAAATTTCTGCTGCAGAGTTTTAGACCTTTTTTTTTTTCTTTTTAAAGAATCTCTAACAAGGATTTTTTCTGGTTTTTGTTTGTGTGATTTTTTTAACTTCATTCCAGAGTCCCATTGTTTTTAAAATCTCAGGTCTTTTCTTACTTTGACACTAGCAAGAGGCAAAGGCTAAGATGTTTCTTCAACAGACCATCCTGCTTCCTTCAGCTTCCGTTTCTTCTCGGGATTTTTTCTGCAAGCTTTTACCACCATCTTTTATGCCCAAGTTCACGTGCTCAGCTCTGAACTCAGGGTGAGCCTAGAGGGCTGTAAGTCAAGGGACTGGCCTAGATTACTGCTCTCATTCTCTGTGGCTCTCTGGGCCCCTGGCCCCCCTGGTGGGGAATCCTCAGGTTACCCCAGCACTCCCTTTTACCCGAAATGATCCATTTGGTCATGTCCTATCTTGGTCATGTCCTTGCTGGCCCCATGTCAAAGCCAGGGTGTTTCGTCTTTGTATTTGTCCAAATAAAGAATACGCTTTCTGTCAGGAGAAGCAAAGTTCTGTGTGATTGTGTATTATTACTAATCTGCTGTGGATATAAGGAAAAATAAACCATTTATTTTCTCGGTAATTGGCCTTTCTCTTCTCTTCAGCCTGGACAGGAGAGTATTGCAGAAAAGGTTGTTATCCTTGGGGAGTGAGTTCTTGCATCTTAAACACAGGCCCAGACCTCTACCAGCATCCAGACCACTTAGCTCTGCAGAGGGAGGTCCACCCAACTCCTCCCTCTAGCCCTGCCCTGTCCCGTGTAACCACCAGCCGTGTGTGGCCGTTGAGTACTGAGAGGGTGCCCCACCCCTACCTACCCCAATGGTATTTACACCCCTTGCAGTTCCTGTCTCTTTCTCTTGAATCCCGTCTAGCTCTGACTTGCGTGCTGCCAGTAGGAGGTGATAGAAGCAATGATCCCAGACTTCCAAGGCCAGGTTGAAAGCCTTGCAGCGCCTGCTTTGATCTTCTGGAACGGCCTTTGGGAGTCCCGAGCTGCCTTGTAGAAGTCTGACTCCCCTGAGGCAGCCGTGCTGGAGAGACCAGGTACAGGAGCCCTGTAGACAGTCGCTGCTGCACCCAGCCTTCTCACCACCCCACCAGGCTACCAGACGTGAGGGGAGCTGCCCTGGACCTTCTAGGACCAGCCCATCTGCCAGCTGAGTGCCATCAAGTGATCTCAGTCAATGCCACGTGGTGCAAAGCATCAGAGTCTGCATGAATGCCTGACCACAAAATCATGAGATACAGCAAAATTGTTTGAAGCCACTAAGTTTTGGGAAAACTTGTTATACGATAGAGAGCCTCGAATTCCCTTCGTCTCAGGTGGATCCAGTCCGAGCACTCTGAGACCCTCCCCTGAATAGACTTGTTCCAGGAGAACCAGTCTGCTCCAGCTGCCTTCCGCCCTGGAGCTGCCTGGAGAAGGGGACCCCTGCTGAGTGTCCAGGGCTTTCCCAGACCCCCGTTACAGGGCAGGATCTGTGCCTTTGGGTCAAAGAACCTCATTCACTCATTCATTCATTCAACAAATACTGAGAACCCACTATGTGCCAGGCTCTGTTTCGGGCTTGTGGATATATCCGTGAATAAGATGGGTCCCCCTGGAGCTTACTTTCTAGGGGTGGAGACAGACAATAAACAAGTAAATAATGGAATTTCAGAGAGAGTTAAGTGCTTTTAATAAAATAAAGACCGGATGGAGACACAGACTCTTCTGAAAATCTGATGAAAAGTAAGGAATTTCCCTTCCGAAATGTGCAGTCACACACACACACACACACACACACACAAAGCATATAGTTGGGGGATTTATTCTCCCTGAAGTCCATCTATTGGACCTCTATTGGATTCCAGGTTAAGAACAACTGAGTGAGAACCTCTTTGGGGGACATGGGGTGAAGTCAAGGGTGCCCATAGTGCGATGTGCTGCCGCCCCCCACTGGTCTGAGTGGAGGCCAGGTCACTGGGCCTTGTGCAGACAATGGCGGCCACAGAAGCCTCGGCCCTGTCTCGGGGGGGATCTCAGGCTGGTGTGGGAGAGATGCGCAGACTTGAACATGGGTCTCATGGTCCATTTCAAGGGCATGATGCACCTGGTAGGAACCTGGAGAGATGCCGGGAGGGAGAAGTCCCAGCTGCGAAGCCCAGCACCGAGAATTACTGTGGGCCATGCAGAGTGTTGCCCAAAGGGCTTCACTCCTGAGACGTCTCACCTAATCCTCACAAGGAGCCTTTGGCGGAGGAATTGCCATTGGCCTCGTTTTGCAGAGGAGAAGGCAGACACGGAGAAGGTAAGTCACATCGCTGAGGCCCTCAGCTCGGTGGAGGGTGCGTGAGGATTTGAGGGACGTTTGTGACCTCCCAGCCCTGCCTGTCAGCTCCCACGGTGGCTGCCCTCCCCACGCGAGTGACAGGGGACCCGAGTGAGCAGAGCCGGAGCTGGGGGCTCCAGCCACGCTCAGGCAGTAACCGCCGGCGAGGCAGGGCCCAAGAGGCCAGGAGGTGGGTTGGGTCAGGCAAGGGGTGTTTTGAAAGCCTGGCTGGGAAATTATGTTCGTGAGCACCTGTGATGCTCTAGATGGGGTGCAGGTGCCTCCCCCATGCTGTGTCACCTAGTCTTCACAACCCTGCACTTACAGAGGACGCCTCCGAGAGCCTGACCGGACAGGAAACCTTGCCACGCTCACCACTCCTGAGCTAAGATTCCAAGATGGCTTTCACGACCCTTCTGCCCTGGCCCGTCCTGTATTATGTGTTGTCTGTGGGCACTGCCCACGTCACCCCCACCACGGACCGCTGGGTTCTGAACAAACCAGACGAGCCAAGCCCCCCCACCGGTGGCCCTCGTACAAGGTCCAGGGCAGTGCTGTCCCCCGTGGGCGTCGGCCACTCGGACCCCACACTGGCCGTCAGCCTGGCGGCTCCCGGGTCCTCTGACCTGGGCAGTAAGCCCCTGGGAAGGCTGAGCCCATCCTGGAGCTCACATGGGGCTCCCCTCTGTTCTGGAGATGTTTCAGAGACTCAGACATCCTGTGCTCCTCGTGGAACAGGGGATCCTTTGCTCCTGCTGTGAGCTGATTTTCGGTGGCCTGGCCAGCAGAGGCTTGCCCTGTGCAAAAGCAAACCTTGGCACACAGACCTTCATCCAGTTCCATCCAGGCCCAACCAGGGAGGGGTCTGAAGGAACCGCGCCCCGCTCCACCCCCCAGCTCCCCTCCCTTGGCCGCTGAGGGTGGAATCCCATTTAAACAACCGCCTGAGCCAAAAGGAACATTTGAGTCATTTATTTCCTTCTCGCTGTGTGAAGAGGCCCACGGGCGGGCGAACACAAGGCCTCTGTGCCTGTTTGTCTTCACACCCATCACTCTGAGTGAGCCTCCGGGAGAGCAGTGGAGCCCTTGGAAACGTGGGAATTTAATCCAGGCACCATTCCCTGGCCGGTGGATTTGCATGACGCATTAAGAGGAGCTTGTTTAGCGAAAAGGGCTCTAAGTGGGAGATAGAACCCTAGGTTCTGTCCAGGCTCTCTCACCACCCTGGCAAGTGATAGCCATCGTTTCTTCATTTATCTCCTCTTCCCTTCATTCATCACCCACCTACTCTCCAGCAGAGCTGGCCGCTGCTGGAGGGGAGGCCTGGCTCTTCACACAGGGGAGGCTGTGGGCAGGGTCTGCTTCGCACGGAGAAAGCTGCAAGTTGTCCCTTGTCCTGGCGGAGCAGCTCTGGCGACCCTCTATGTGACTGTCGAGTACAGCAAATACACCCTCCCTATTCTCAGGGAGGCCCTGAGTCAACAAGAAGACCTGCAGACTGAGATTTTTAAAAAAAATAACAGCTTTATTGAGATATAATTTACATACCCTAAAATGTACCATTTTGTTTAAGGTGTTGGGTTTCTTTCTTTTTTTTTTTTTTTTAAGTCTTTATTGAATTTGTTACAATATTGCTTCTGTTTTACGTTTTGGTTTTTGGGTGTGAGGCATGTGGGATCTTAGCTCCTCCACCCGGGATCCAACCTGCAGCCCCTGCATCGGGAGGCGAAGTCTTAACCACTGGACTGCCAGGGAAGTCCCTAAGATGCACCCGTTTAAAGTGTACAGTTCGGTGGTTTTTAGCATATTCACAGAATTCTGCAACCATCGCCACTATCTAATTTGAGAACATTTCCGTCACCCGCAAAAGAAACCCTGTACCCGCTGTCACTCATTCCCCCCGCCACTCCCACTGACCCAGGCAATCCATTTTCTATCTCTACACACGTGCCTGTTCTAGAGATTTCCTATGAACAGGGATCGTGCAGTATGTGGCCTTTTGTGTTGGACTCGGGTTTTTGAGCAGTTCATGCCCTTCTACCAAAGGCTGCCTTCCCCGGCAGCCATGCCCCTGCCTGTAGGTGGGATGAGGGCTGAGGTGGGATCCTGAACATGGAGCATGGAAAAACTGGGGGTGGGAAGAAGGGACCCCCAGCACCTGGAGGTGCGTGAGGGAGCTCCAGAGAGCGGCAGCGGGAGGGGGTGGGCCATACTCTTCCAGAGCCGGGTGGCCACGGTTAAGGTTTATTTTTTAGCTAATGCCCTTTATGATCCTCAGGCCTTCAGTAAAGTCTGTTACACAGGACAGCCTGGTGTTGGCTGTCCTCTGGGGAATAAAGGGCCTGGGTCCCCTGTTGGTGATGAAGCTGGACAGGGGAGAGGAGGCCCGGTCACCACAATCCCGCCAGTGGTACCACTTTAAAAAGCTCCCAGATCTGTCCTCGTCTCTCCAGGGGTCTTGAAGGTACAATGGAGTCAAACCCGTCCTTCTATTTGTGTGTGTGTGTGTGTGTCGACTACTCATCACATGTCCTCTAAGTAAAGCACTCTTTCCCGGGAGAAAGGAGAGAACAGACGTGGCGGGTTTGCAGGTTCGCCCTCGACAGAACAGACTCACGCCCACAGGTGACAGAGGACGTGGACCAGGAGGGGAACCGAGGGCACTGCCACGAGAATTTTGAAACCATGGAAAACAATCAGAAACAATGTATATCAACAGCATGTGTAAAATAAGCTACAGTTCAAAGTTAAGCTGAATAACCAAACCATGAACATTACCTCCACTAATATTTGCTATTATTTAGAACATTGCACGTATTTTCAATAACTTAAAAGTGAATTCTTCACATCTCCTAATCCCCCAGGAAGTACAAGTTTCTTTTCAGTAGATTTAAATAATACATCCAAATATTTACTCATAGTAGGAGATTCTGGCATTAACTATAGCTGAGTTTAACAGAAATATAGAAAGTCATGAAGATATATGCGGCGTTTAAAAATGATCACTTGTAGCAATTCCTTAGAAGTCCTGGGGGAGAAAGGCAGTTCTCTACTTCCTAACAGCACCTAAGGTTTATGCTGCATCGAACGTAACTCAGCAGGACAGCATTCTGACCGATGATAAGCACCTTACAGAAAATTCTTTCGCCTCTTCAATGTTTCATTTTAAAGCTACTATTTTGACCGTCTCCAGCCCCAGCCCCAGCCTTGGCCTCACGGTGGAGGCAGTTCGTAACCTCACCTCCGCGCGTGGGGAACGGATTCTATGACGGAGGGTCCGTGACTCCCCGCTCGGCTGCCCACCACCCGCCCCTCCCAGCCATGTCCGTTTGTCCATCCTGCAGGCTACGGCTCAGCTTGGCCCCAGCTGCCCCAGGAGTGCTGGGGCTCCGAGCCCGTCTCCAGGACCCGGACGAGCTCAGGATCCAGATGGCTAAACCCTTATACATTTCCTCTTCCTCAGTGTATTTGTTTGCTAGGGTTCTGGTAACAAAGTACCACAGACTGAATGGCTTAAATGGTGGAAATGTCTTGTCTCACAGTTCTGGAGGCTGGAAGTCCAAGATCAAGGTGTCGGTGGGGTTGGTTCCTTCTGACGGCTGAGAGGTATGGCTCTGTTCCTGGCCTCTCTCCCTGTATCTCTTCCCATGGTCTCCTCTCTATGCAAATTCCCCCTTTTTATAAGGACATACTGGATGAGGACCCACCTTAATGACCTGATTTTAACTTGATTACCACTGCAAAGACCTTATCTCCACATAAGGTCACTTAGGTACTGGGGGTGAGGACTCCAACATATCCTTATGGCTTGGGAGGACACAATTCAACCCATAACACTTAGTAATGGAAATTAGATTTATTTGAGCAACTGTGTATAAAGCTAACAGATACATTCCCAGCCTCTCGTGTAACCATGCAGCTTATCTGAGTAGGTTCCAACCAAGGAGATGTAAGCAGAGGTTGGTGGGTGAGACTTTGGGGACAGTTGCTTAAAAGAGCTCAGATAGGTAAATCTTCTGCCTTCCTTCCGCTTCTTGCCTGGGTTGAGGACATGATAGCTGGAGTTCTAGCAACTATCTTGGGCCTTGAGACAACCTTGAAGTTGAAAGTTGTGGCCTTAGGTTAGTGGAACAGAAGCTAGAAGGAGCCTGGGTCTCTGATGAGATAATGGGGCCACCATGCCACCTGAGGGCTGCCCACCTCCAACCATTTTAAGTGAGAGAAAATAAAAAATTCTCCTTTGTTATTTCTAGTCTCTGTTACTAGCCCCCAAGGAGCCAGGATGGTGCCGTGGGGAAGACATGTACTAATACTTTGGCACGAGACAGACCTGATTGGGTCTGGACCCTCCTCTGGACCATTTATACACACAGTTGTATCACAGTATAGAAATGACCTCTCTGCTTGTCTGCCCTCCCCCTACATGGTGAGCTCCTTAAAGGCAGGGTCCATGTCTGTTTGTCTTTGTTTTCCTGGTACCTTGCACAGAGCTGCACATAAAAGTGCTCACTGAGTGTTGATCTGAACAGATTTTAAATCCTCTACACTTACCAGCTCTGTGGTCTTGGACTCTGAGTCTTAATTTCATTAATGCTTTTAAAAAGAAGGTTATAATACCAGGGCTGTATTAAAGATGAAACACGAATAAATGTATAGCATTTAGCATTTGTTGGATGTCCAAGGAACGATAGCCCTTATTAGTATTAAGACCACATTTTCTACAAAATCCTAGTTCAAGGCCCGGTGTGATGCTCCATTTACTTCTGATGACCAGACTTTTGCTTTTCCTAAGAGCAAGTCTCTGACATACACACATTGTATTCATCGGGTTCCCGTCTTATTCTCTTTGACTTCTTTTGGTCTCGAGAACCTCATCGGTACACGAGTCCCTGGGTTGCCTGGGTTCCAATTCTGGCATCTCCTAGTCTGTCCGTTTGAGTGCAGGTAAGCCTTCCATGCTCAGCTTGGTGATCATCTAAGTCAGGACACAGGGAGCATGGGGGGCTTTACATTCTATCCGATGGTCCTGGTCATAGAAGAGGGCCTTCCCATGAGGAGAGCAGCAGAGATGGCCCCAATGTTCCACGCTTCCCAGTGCCCAGGCCATTTGCAATGCAATGGAGCCATTTCCCCACTGCTTGGATCTGAACTCTGGCTGATAAATGCAGTGAAAGTGACACTGCCAATTTTGGGTTAAGGCCTTGAGAAGTCTCAGACACCTCCACTTGTGTTCTTAGACTTCTCTGAGCCCTCTTCTTGACCAGTTCAGCAAGAATCCTGCCAAGCCAGTTTAGCAAGAATGCCCCCTCCCTCCACTTGGTACCTAACCAAGTTCCTCTTGGTATTTTTCCATCCACTGACTCTCTCACCCTGCCCATTGGCTATAAATCCCCAGCTGCTTCTGTTGTGTTCACAGTTGCATTCAATTTTTATCTCCTATTACAATCGTCTTGACCCCTATTGCAGTAGTCTTGAATAAAGTTTTCCTTGCCTGTTTAACTCTACCTGACGCACGTTTTCTTTGACTGCTTCCATCATGAGAACAAGCCCGGACTAGTCTACTGGAGGATGAGCGACCACGTGGAACAGAGCTAAGTCCTCACAGCTGAGGCCGTCCTATACCAGATGCCCTCAGCTGACTGCAGTCACATAAACAAGCCAGGTCAATATTGGATGAACTAGGCTCAGGCCCGCCGACCCCAAGGCTCATGAGAAATAATAAATATGCGTTAGTTTGCTCCACTATGATTTGGGGTGATTTGATTTGCAGCAATATTGTGTCAATAGCCTATTGGTACAGAGGAGAAGAAAAGGGAAGAAAAGCAGAGCAGGACCTTTTTGAAAGACTCCCCCTGTCCTGAGCACCGTGGGTCCTGCACGGTGTTACGATTCCCGTAGCGATAGTGAGGGACAGCCCTGTGTCTTTGGCTGCCACTCCCGGAAAGGAGGGACTAGAGCTGCAGCTGACTGTGTGGGTCCCACAGGCACCCAGGCTGCAATAGAGAAGGGAGGGAGGATGGGGCACTGGGCAGGAAGGGACCAGCTAGTTACGGGGCTGCCCTCATGGGATGTGCCAGCTAGGGAACAACCAAGTCCTGTATTCCAAATCCCTTCAAGTGAAAGCACTGGGACTGAGCTTTTCATAGCAGGTGAAGAACTCTGCAGTGTCAGCGGTGGAGCGCACCCTGTGCAGGAGTCAAAATCGCCCCTCGAACGTTCTCCTCCTCGGTCCGGGGCTCCGCCCTGCCCGGGCCTCCTGTCCTCTCCACAGCTTCTCTTGCCCCCTCAGCCCTTTACTCTTTTTCTAATTTTTAAAATTGTGGTAAAAGATGCATACGGTAAAATTTATCATTTTTAACCATTTTTAAGTGTACAATTCAGTAGCATTAAGTACATTAACAATGTTGTACAACCATCACCACTGTCCATTTCCAGAACTTTAAAAAATCTCAAATAGAAATTCAGTTCCCATTAAATAATAACTCCCCATTCCCTCTACTCCCTGGCGTCCCAGCCCCCAGCCCCTGGTAACCTCTATTCTAGGTGCTGTGTTTATGGATTTGCCTGTTCTAGGTACATCATTTGAGTGGAATCATATATTTCATTGGCCAAAAGGTTTGTTTGGGTTTTCCTGTAACATCCGAATGAACTTTTGGGCCAACCAGTATTTGTCCTTTTGTGCCTCTCAGCCCTTTATTCTTCTTATCTTTTGGTTGTGCCGGGTGTTAGTTGCAGCACTTGGGCTCCTTAGTTGCAGCATGCATGGGGGATCTAGTTCCCTGACCAGAGATGGACCCCGGGGCCCCTGCACGGGGAGCATGGAGTCTTCACCGCTGCACCACTAGGGAAGTCCCTCAGGCCTTTATCCTTACCAAAAGTTTTGTTTCCAGACATCTGAAAAGCGGCCCATCAGGGATATGTGCTTTCTTTAATTCCCATCCCCCTTCCTTTGACCTGCAAGTGTCGGGTTACATGACCTTGGCCTTGGGGAGCCCCTGTCCCCATCAAATCCCCAAACAAAACACACAAATCAGGGGCTTCCCTGGTGGCGCAGTGGTTGAGAGTCCCCCTGCCGATGCAGGGGACACGGGCTCGTGCCCCGGTCTGGGAAGATCCCACATGCGGCGGAGCGGCTCCGTAACGGGAGCGGCTCCGCAACGGGAGAGGCCACAGCAGTGAGAGGCCCGCGTACCGCAAACAACAACAACAACAGCAACAAGAAACACACAAATCACTCTTCCTGACCACACTGAACAGGGGCTGTGAGGATGCCCCGCCCTGCATTTTCCTTTCCGCCTTTTGGGCCCAGCTGTTCTCACCACCAGCTCCGCACCCCTGGCTGCGCTCGCTCCAGTTGGACGGGGAGCATCGAGGTCACTGTGAGCCTCAGGTTTGTCTAACCGACCCCCAGAGGGCAAGGTCCACATTCCTTGAGCAGCCCCAGGGGCCCCACCCAGTTTTAGGTCAAAAGCTCCACAAGTAAGCTAAGCCTTAGTAGCAGAGGCCCTGGCTTGAGGTGGGTTGGAATCAGATCAGCCCAGTGGGGTCGGAACACCCCAGTGGAGCCTGAGGTCTGTAGGCAGCTTGTCTGTATGAGTCAATGAGGTAAAGGAGATGATGGGGAAAATGCAGAATATTTCAGTTTCCACCCTCGGCTGCTCCTCCCTGCAGCTTCCACAGCCTCACACACACACACTCACACACGTGCTCTTTCACACACTCACACACTAGCTCACACCTGCCTCAGGGACTCATGTTTTCACGGCTTGAGGTGAGAGGGCTACTCGGGGCATAAATCAAAGGTGTGTTCTCCAGGACCCTGGGGGCCGTGAGCCGTGGGGTCAAAGGTGACCCTGAGGGGGAGAGAGAGGGTTCGCTCTCACTTCCTTGAGAGCTCAGTGCTGCTTTGGCCCTTTGGCACCCTGGGGACAGCACCTGGGGGCCCGTGGGCAGGGGCAGAAGCGGCCCTTGAGGTGAGGAGGTGGCCTCAAGAGGCTTGAGGGCCTGCGGAGACCCAAGGCGGCGGGGAAGAGGGAGGGGGGAAGGGAAAGGGCCAGGAGGGGCAAGGGCTGGTGGCTTGTTGTTCTGTGTCTCACCCCCGGGGACTCTCAGGTTGCCTTCCATCAACTTCGCCCCCAGCAGGAGCACACCGGACAGTGAACTCCACCTTGTCCTCAGGCATGGAGTTTATTTTCATTCTTTACTTTCATTCTGAAGCTGATTCTTCATCATCGAGACTTCTCTACTTGCCTTTCCTGCGTGGTCTTTCCCAGCCCCCTCCAGGTCAGGGGGGGTGCATGGCTGCCTCTGTTGGGCAGGGGGCTCTGGGCTGGAGTTGAGGAACCCCATGGAGCCCCAGTTCTTTACAGTGGGAAAGGTAATCTAGAACCTAAAACCTCGTAGGTTTGCAGACTTACACAGGAAAAAGTTATATATGTCTATATGATATGTATGTGTAAACACACATTCACCACACATGTATGTACATATGTATATGTACGTGAACCACACACAGACCGTTTATGAATGTATGGTGCTTAGCCCGGCACCCAGCACATCATAAGCCATAAGTGTTACTGTTGACCCTTATCATCATCTGGGACTCTCCCTAGCAGTTGGCTTTCTGCGGCAGAGGACTTGGGGTGGCCGAGCAAATGGAGTGTGACAACGAGGTAAAGTGACTTTAAAATCTCTTAGCACATGGAACATGCTGTCACCCAGAAGCCCTCGTGCATTCGTTCGTTCCTTCAGGAAGTCACAGAACAGCGCAGATTACGTTCTCTACACGTTCAAAAGCACCAACCTCAAATGGCTCCCTGCTCTATGGAAACGATCATTTCTCAGGTTGGTTCACTTTCCCCGTCTCTAAAACTATTCCAAACGTTTTTGCTCTCTGCAAGCCCCATCCCCTCCTTGCCCTCCTCCTTCCCATTTGGGTGGGCCCCGCCACTTAAAGGGAAAATGGAAGCTGTCCGAGGAGAACAGTCACCTTCCCGATCTCATCTGGACAAACCTGCTCACCTGGGCACGTCTCTCCCCTGCTTTCCCCAGTTGAGAAGTCCTTCCTCTCCAACTTCACATGACTCCCTCGCCTCTGCTCATTTTGATTCCAAGCCCCTCCTGCCTCCTCAGGAAACTGACCTGCCCTCTCTTGGTTATTTGAACTTATCCCTTTCAGCTGGCTTTAAATACCCTCAAGTCTTTCAACACAACAACAAAAAAACGAGAACGCAAAACGTCGAACTTGACTTCTTTCTTTAACCTCGCTGTCGTAAGCTGGCTCGCCGAGTACGACCAACACACCTCCCGATAAGACAAAGCCGAGGGCATTGCTGCCGCCCTGGCAGGGAGGGGAGGACAGCACCGCTTGGATTTCAAAGCCAGGAAGACAAGGTCAGAATTTTGGTTTGAAGTGAGTACTGTATCTCAGTGCGGGGATTTAGGATCAGGTAACAATCACAATACCACAGTCCAGGATGGGTGGAGACGGCAAGGTGAGGGGTTCAAAGAATCTTCAGGCACACACTGGAGATGCTTTTCACGGAAGAGTTGTCTTGGGGGAAGTTTGCATAGTAAACACCATTTGCTTGGGAGGACAGTCCCCCCCAAGAGTAAAGAAATGCTAATGAAGATAGTAGAAGACTGGGGGTGGGCAGTAAGGTGTGGTTTCACTTCCCTCACCTAGGCTGAGTGTGGGTAGAGCGTTTTGGTTCTCAGCCTCGAGCTTCTGCCCTCACTCCTTCCTCCCGTTCACGACTACACTTCTCAGAAAAACCCTTCTCTGCTTGCTGAGGCCATTCCCTCCCCTCCCACTCATTCCTTAGCCCTGCAACCCGACTGCAGGCTCCCTGGAAAGCAGGGCTCACTACGCCAAAGCCTGGATGCCACGGGGGCCTCATCATCTCCCCGTCGAGCTCCTGGGGGCAGCACTTGGGGGTAATTTGGAGCAACAAGGCACCCAGAGCCCGTCTCCCAGGTGCTGGGTCGCCAAGGGGCAGCCAGCACCAGTGTCTGCCCAGCCATGGGGACACGAAAGGAACCACGGCGACTCCCCTGGGCTGGGTGGCGGAGAGTAAATGAGTGAAATGCCACGGGAATCAGGAGACTTCCAGCTGGACCCAAAGAAGTGGGCTGGGAGCAGGGAATGGAATCAGGCCACTTGGAGGATCGCTGCGGAAGGACACTTCCTTGTCATCTCTCCGAGTCTCCTGAGATCCGAACTCCTCAAGTCTAGGGTCCATCACAGGCCAGGGCAGGCAGTCTCAGCCCTTCCCAGCCTCTCACTCCAAGCTCTGCAGCCCAGGGCTGGTCTGGTCTGACTAGGGCCAAGTTGGTGGGTGGCCTGGAACTCTGGACGAAAGTGACCCAGAGGCCAAGTGCAACGTCGGCTTTGCTTTGGGGGTTCATTGAGCAGAAGGCCCTTCCTTGGAAACATCTGTGCCCCGGTCTGGCTTCAGGCCCCTGGTGTCCTTGTCTTTCCCCAAGTTTAGCCTGCAGGAAAGTGACCTTGTGAGGGAAGGGGGAGAGGTCCCAGGAGAGTATCTGGGAGTCAAGGTGAAAAAGGACTCTCAGGTGTTAATAGGCCTCGCCAAACTCCTTATACTGACCCTCTTCCAAGAAGTGACCACCTGCCCAGCCTCTGCCAGGTAAAGATTGTTCGAGAGCTGGGTCCCTGCACTCTGTACCACTCCTCCATAACCACCATGCTCTGGCCTCTCCACCACCCTCTTCCCTCCCTGGCTGGGGCCCAGGCAGTTAGGTCCTTGCTGCCTCTCTGCACGGCAGCCCTGACCACCCCTGCTTGCCCTGCACAGAGGCCGTTCCATCTCCTCTGGGTCTCTAGGGAGCTCATTCACCCTCTGCACCCCTGACCATAAATAACATGGCCTACTGGTCCTCTGAGGGGTCACATCACCCAGCTGCACCACAAGGCTCCAGCAGCCATCTGCCCCATGGGACGGGGCTCATCTCATGGGGCTCGTAGTGGTGCCGGCATTCCCTCTACCCCCACCCTCCTACCACCCAGCTCCTCTGAAGGATCGGGTGCAGACCTACCTTTCTCCAGCTGCCTGGCAGAATGTCATCTTCTGAGCACAACAGTCAGAAAGCTGTCCTTTCCTCCAGGCTTGTGCCATGGACACAACTTGGTGGGTGAAGCTACGGCTGAATTCCAGCCTGCTACCCAGCACCTACTCACAGCCGCACAGCTGTGCACTCCATGGAAACCCTGGGTCGCCTAGACCCTGAGTTACTGTACCTTCCCCATCTGGTCCTAGATGCCATATCTGTGCTCCAATAGCCTCCTCTATAGAGCAGGATTTTTTATTTATATTCTTTGCTAACTCAGTGAAGTTCAGTTATAAAAATAATGATGTCCATTTATGGAACACCTACAGGTGTCTACTGTAGCATCTCACTTGATCCTCCAGAACCCCTCTGATGGGACGTATTAAGACCCCCTTAGGAGGCCAGCACCCTTCAGTGGCTGGCTTGAGGTCACCCAGTCTGCCGGCCCCGGAGCCCCCTCCCTCCTTTCTCTGTCCGCCTCTCCCAGGGTCACTGCCTCTGGGCTCCCCATGGGCTGCTACTGAAAGTCATCCTTCCCACTCTGGGCCCCCCTGATTCTGGCTGAATGCTCTTCCCAGAAAAATCTCTTGCCCGCAGTCTCCCCTTGAAAACCGCTTCCTCCGCCCCTTTCTCCAATACATAAGGAGAGGGGAAAGGAATCTATTCCATTTGTGTCTTGTTTATATTTTGCAAATAAAAATGAAAATTGGTTTCATGGGAGAAGGCAGGTGCCTTAGGAAAAAATTGCACCTGGTTTAGAATCTCATAAAACAGTCTGTAGTTTTCCCCAGGGACTTCCAGATACGCCTCAAAGGGGATCTGCTTCCTTTTCCTTAAGCCAGTAAAAAAATATGTAGAGTGAGTGGTTCCGGCAGAGATGCCATCAGCCTCCCCGCTGGACCCCCGAATTTTCTTTCTGGTCATCATTTACGATGAGCTCCTGTTCAAAAGCCCCTCATTAGAAAACCACCAAGAATCTGAGGTCCCCAGGGAAAGCCCAGTTGGCAGAGGGGGACTGGATACCACCAGTGCCCTGAGGAGGGCTGTTCAGGGTCAGGTTCACTGTAGCTAAAACGCCTTTTTTTTTTTGTGGTACGCAGGCCTCTCACTGTCGTGGCCTCTCCAGTTGCGGAGCACAGGCCCCGGACGCGCAGGCTCAGCGGCCATGGCTCACGGGCCCAGCCGCTCCGCGGCATGTGGGATCTTCCCGGACCGGGGCACGAACCCATGTCCCCTGCATTGGCAGGCGGACTCTCAGCCACTGCACCACCAGGGAAGGGCCCCAAACGCCTTTTTTTAAGGGATGTGTGATCTTCTTGAGCTTTCCCATCCATGTCCTCCTGCTTTCCAGAATGCTTTGGAAGTATAGGCAGCCCTCGACAGGCCATCCTTGATGAGACACCCTGTCCTCTACTCTGCCAGCTGGCTGTGTCAGGCGGGCTTGGCACCAGCAGTGCCAAGTGAAGTGAGTTCAGTGAGGAAACTATTTATGAAGGCGTGGACAGGTTAAGGGACCAGGAAGCGGTGGTGAGACCCGGGGACGAGCAGGGTCCTTTGGGTGGGGTGGGGGCTGACTGTGGAACACCTCCCTGGACCTGGTTTTCCTCCTGCTGTCACTCTCCCTCAGTGTCTCTCCTTGTCAGAACCTCTTCGGCAGCCGGAGGGCAAGGGGACCTGGGTGGTGTGGTCTGCAGGGTGGAAGCTGAGTGGGACCCGAGGAGAGAATTGAGAGCTGCAGAGAACTACCCGCCCAGTGTGGTGATTGTTTTGTGATGGTTTATTCAACCCAACCAATATTTGGTAAATTCCATGTGCCAGGCACTGTGCTGGGCGCTGAGGGATATGGCGATGGATACCGTTCCTGCCCTTCTGAACCCTGTGGTCTAGAGTAGCAGCTAATGACCATGAAAGTGCCTCTCTGCACCTCTGACAAGTGCCTGAGTCCTGCATGTGATGACTGGGGGCTGAGGCGCGAATAGTCTCAAACAGCTCACAATCCCTAAGCTATTCTTTGGCTTCACTTGTGTGATGTGAGTTTCCCTGCCAGTGGACGGCCTGCCCGAGGTATACTTGGCTTAGCTTTAGAGCAAAACAAATGTGCGTTTCCTAGCCACACACAGACAGGAGGAACAGCAGCTAAGGAACACGCAGAGCAGAGGGGCAAAGAGAATTTGTGTTCATTGGGACACACCGTGGAAAAGCCATACGTGCGCGATGAGAAACCGATGGGTCGAACGCTGGTGGACTCCCACCCTGGCCGTGTTACCCTCACTGGGATCTCCTGCTTACTTCGGAAAGCCTCTTAGCTCACCTGTTGCAGAAGCACACTTTCCCCAAAGCCCACATTCTACCAGGGCCCAGGACGGTGTCCCACATCAGCTATGAAGGCTGCTCATACCTGAGAGGATGGAGGTCTGGACTTTACAGCTCTGGATCCCTTCTCCCCGCTGCATGGAAGGGCTGGCGGCTACTGGGTGGGGTGGAGAGAAGGCCCCACCTCATCGGAGAGGCCATGAGCGCAGCAGGTCCAGAGCGACATCTGACATCAGCCTGGCTCTGGCCTCTCCGCTTTCTTAGCTTCTCTGTTTTGACCCGAGCTCGAGGCAACACAGCTGGTTGGGCTTGGGGATCAGATAGACCTGGATATGAAATCCCCCACCTTTGCCACTTCATGGTTGGGGCAAGTAAAGTCACCTTTCAGAGCCTCAGTTTCCTCATCTCTGAAATGGGAGCACGATACCTAATTTTACAGTTTGTTTGTTAAGGGTAAAATAAGAACATGGGCTTTAAGGGCCAAGCACAGGGCTGGCAGGTGCTATCTGCTTGGTGATTAAGGGCCCTTGTCAAACATTGTGTCCAAGGGATTATCTCTGTCTCTGGCTTCTCACCAATCTCTCCAGGTGCCCCAGTAAGGAGTCTCCTTGATTTCATCCTGTCTTCTTGATCTTCACTCACTGGACCAAACAATTGCTCTAATTTGCCCACCTTGTCACCTGTGTGCCAGGCTGATTCCTGACTGGCGATTTCCAACCCTGTTGCCTTGGGCTCATCCATTCCAGGTCCATCCGGGGAGTCTGTCCTGCCCCTGGAACATCCCCACCGTTGGGGCTCCTTCTGGAGAACAGTATCACGGCACCTGGAGAGGGTGCCTTCCACTTCCAGTGGTCTCTCTCCAACCTCTTGAAGCATCTCAGGGGCAGACCCATGGAGTCCTTGCCGTCCCCCACAGAACACAGGGTAAGACACATTTTATCAAATGCTACATGGACCTCAGTGAAGGTCAATCTGGAATCAAACTGGGGATCTGTTCATCGTGATGCCCAAGGTCATGACTGTACAGCTCCCCAGCTCTGGTAGAGGGGGCTCATGCTCCAGCACCCACTGTGGCTCTGACCCTCCACTATCGCAACTCTCCACCTGGGCATGGACCCGAGAAGCTGAGATACAGGCCTCATCCAGGCAGTGACCTTAGTCAACACCGGATGAAGCGATCCCTATAAGCCAGCTCTGCGCTTGGGACCTACTATCGGTTAACTGTACCTTTATCCAATTTAAATCTTTCTGGCCATGTGCATCCACAAAAGTGTTAGATGAGGCAGTTAGGTAAAACAACTGTCAAAACTACCTTTCAGTAAGAGACTGGCACTGTTCCTTTTGGTATTAAAAACCATCTACAGGACTTCCCTGGTGTCACAGTGGTTAAGAATCTGCCTGCCAATGCAGGGGACACAGGTTCGAGCCCTGCTCCGGGAAGATCCCACATGCCACGGAGCAGCTAAGCCCATGCGCCACAACTACTGAGCCTGCGAGCCATGACTACTGAAGCCCGCATGCCTAGGGCCCTTGCGCCGCAACAAGAGAAGCCGCCACAGTGAGAAGCCCATGCACCGCAATGAAGAGTAGCCGCCCACTCACCGCAACTAGAGAAAGCCTGCACGCAGCAACAAAGACCCAACGCAGCCAAAACTGCTCCGGGAAGATCCCACATGCCACGGAGCAGCTAAGCCCGTGCGCCACAACTACTGAGCCTGCGAGCCACGACTACTGAAGCCCGCATGCCTAGGGCCCTTGCGCCTCAACAAGAGAAGCCGCCGCAGTGAGAAGCCCATGCACCGCAATGAAGAGTAGCTGCCCACTCACTGCAACTAGAGAAAGCCTGCACGCAGCAACAAAGACCCAACGCAGCCAAAAAAAAAAAAAAAAGACATTACAGAGATTTGTAAAAAAAGTAAAACAATGCCACTCTTCCCACTAGATTAAAAAAAAACCTACAGTTCCTCTGTTTTAGACAACTTTATACATAAGTAGTATCTTTTTTCAGACAGAAAATTTATTTCCTATGCGTATATGGAGGAATAATACCGCTCAGATTTAAATGCATACAAATGTCCACAGAATCTTGTTGAGATGTAGATTCTGCAGTTGTAACAAGGCCCCAGGGGATGCCAACTCTGCTGGTCCTCAGACCA
>NW_020174563.1:2633279-2718838 GCF_003031525.2 Neophocaena asiaeorientalis asiaeorientalis
AGATTTGAGATTTGTAAAAGAAGTAAAACAACACCACTCTTCCCACTAGATTAAAAAAAATCTACAGTTCCTCTGTTTTAGACAACTTTATATATAAGTAGTATCTTTTTTCAGAAAATTTATTTCCTATGCGTATATGGAGGAATAATACCGCTCAGATTTAAATGCATACAAATGTCCACAGAATCTTGTTGAGATGTAGATTCTGCAGTTGTAACAAGGCCCCAGGGGATGCCAACTCTGCTGGTCCTCAGACCACACTTTGAGTAGCAAGATGGTAGTGGGAGATGGTACACGGGTAAGTGCCATCCTTGCCAGGTGTGTCTTCAGGGTTCAGCTAGCTCAGTGTTTGAAGACTTTCTGGAATATCTCTTTAGAAGTCTGCATGGCCCTTTGTGCAATGGGGGCTGTCAGAGAGAGCACCCCCTGCCTTGACAGTGAGAGGACCAGGCCCTTGAATTATTATTTTCTTCTTTTATAGCTTTTTGCCTTGTTCTGCCTTGCACTTGCACTCCTGGAAGACGCTTTCAAGTTGGTGCTGACAATATGTGACTCCAAATATATAGCCTTGATGTTTCCTCCCTCGTCTGGTCCTCAACACTCTACCTGGCCCTGCTGGGACCTGGCCAGCAATGTGCTTAACCAAACGCTCCCGACGGCTCCTAGGAGATGAACTCAGGCTGTCCCTGGGGCAGGGGAGCCCTGGGACGCTCCGCCCCACACAGAGAAGACAATTAACAGGTAACAAAACTACCTGGCTCACGTTGCTTTGTTCCAGCCTACCCCTCCTCTGCACAGGCAGATTGCAACGGAGGCAAGAAGGCCGGCCGTTCTGCACTGAACCGGAAACGTCTAAGAAAGAGTTCAGCGGTAGGGCGATAAACAGACCTATGTGCTGCTGCGGGAGCGGAGGGGCCCGTGGCACGCAGTGGTTTGTGTGGAGTACGGGGAGGCCCAGAATGGGTGTGCTGGGTGGGCCACCAAAAGAATAGAGGAAGTTTGGGTCAGGAGAAAAAAACCAAGGAAAACAAACAGCTTTGCCTTTGGTGTGGATGTCCTGCTTTAATGCAGGTTCGATTGGGGAGAAAGAAGGGAAAGGAGTGACCTCTACTGTCACTGGCCTGAGGCCTCCAGGCCTTTGGGGGATGGGGACTGATCCTGCCCGGGCAGGGAGCACAGCGGGCCCACTGCTTGGGGACAGGGCAGCTGCCACCAGGCCGGCTGCTCCTTGCCTTCCATCTCTAACCTGACCTCACAGTCAGGGCACCAGAGGAGAGACACCCCCGGTCCACCAGGCCAGTCTGGGGAAACCAAGTCAGGTGGGGCGGCTCCTGCCATCCCGAGGAGCGTGGGCTTCCCCAGACCCTTGGCCTTGAGAACTGCAGAGGCTTCAGGCAGCCCAAGAGGGAGCAGGGCTTGCAAGGGGTCCAAACCTGCCGCTGTGGTGGACGGTGGAAGGGCAGAGCCTCGGGGTCTTCTAGAACAGTCTGCTGAGCGGCCGCCTTCTCTCCACACAGGCACAGGCTGCCTCCACGACTCCTTGCCAAAGCCCGAGGCTGGGAAGTGACTGGCAGTCACCACATCCCAGGAGGCGCCGGCAGTGACCTTGGCACGCTGGCCTCCGCCTCATTCCCCTTTTCCTTCGGAAAGCTCATGTGATGGACAAGGAAAAGGAGAGCTCTGGACAAAATCTTTCATTCTCAGCCTCCTTCCCAACTGAATTAAAACCCATAAACTCCCCGCTTAACAAACCCACAGGTCAAAATAGATGTTTAAATTGTCTTAACAAAATGGACCCACAACTTCTTAAGTCCACCTCATAAATGCCCCAAACCAAACTGCCCCAAACCCAAGAACCTGAGCCTGTTTTTAAGACACAGGCAGGACACAGGGTGTTGCCCTCCGCACATCTGGGCCGGTGGCCCCTGTCACCTATTGGATATCCCCTGAGCTTGGTGGGAGACTCAAGGCAGATGGGTGGCGGGGAGCTACGATTTCTAGATGCCAGTGGCCTCACATCTCTGAGAGGCTTTCCACCCACCAGGCCCTCACCGGGGAGCTGAGTGGGCTGGGAACCAGGGGGCTCATCAGGGAGAAGCAGGTGACAGACACCAGCAGAGGAAGGTCAAGGGCGGGTTATATTCAGGTGATGGAGACATTCTGAACACTTCCTGTTTCTTTCCCAATTTGCCTCATAAACAGTAGGTGTCCCAGAAATAGTAATTAATCTATCAAGCCCAAGAGATCGCGTTCATCATACCCCTCAACAAAATCATCTCACAACTGAATCCAGCTAAGGAGATTTGTTAGCAAAATATTTATGACTAAACTCTGTTCCTCTGGGTCCTGTTTGCTCTCCCCCTGGCCACTCCTTGAATTCCTCCAACCTGTGACTGTCAGATTCTTTCAAGCTCTGCTGACTGAAGCCCGGTACCCCGTCGCCCCTTCTCTGGGGTGATTGCAAAGCTCCGAATCTGTGTGTGAGATCGAGGCGGGGATGGTGGCAGATGAACTATAATGCAGGGCGAGGGTGACTGGTGAGACTTCACACGTCTACACATACACATACGTGGGTATAGAAACAAGAAAATATTTTAATTCTCTCTTTACAGGGCCACAGGCTTCCTTCTGTCCGGTGAACCACAGTGGGCACCTCTCTCCTGCAGCTACGAGGGGACAGAGTGATGAGGTGCCTCCATACAGGTTGTCCCAGTGAATCGGTACAAGCAGCAACGAAAACTCTGCACTAACAGCCCTGGGGACATGGTGATGCTAAGAGCTGTTGCCTCTTCGATTGACTCAGCCTCAGCCCAAGATGCAGTTTGTCCCAACTGTCAAAAGCCTCAAAACACCAATCATGCGTCTTACCCCTGATCTGGATTTTATAAAACACTTTATATAGATAGGTAGATAGACAGGTAGCACAATAAATGTGCCTGTAATGCACTCTAACATAGAGCACAGGAATACACACCACGGATCCCAACCCCACCGTCTCCACAGTGGGGAGAGTGTGCAGGTTCGTGTACACGCAGGACGTGATGGCGGAACGGTACAGAACATCACATGCCACACCTTTCCACGCGGCCCATCCGAGTGAGAGCTTGTCTTCTTTGTCCCACTGGTGGTAGGAGCGGTAACAGAAACAATGTCATTTTCTAAGGGCAGAAGATGTCCACCTGGTACGGACAGAGTGACTGTTATCCAGAGATTATGTAGAAATAATTGCCGAGGGTCAGCCTGGCTCCTGACCCCAGGCTGAGGTCTGTTCTGCAGAGGGTGGGGCTGGCTTTGCGGGTGGAGGCCTGATGTGACATCTCTCAAACACACTCTCACACTCAGCCACACGCTCCAGAGGGAAGTGCACTTCCAACAGCGGATACAAAAATAGATTGGCACGCTCTTTTGACACACTGAGGGTATCTTTTAGAAGCTTTCTCCCAACTTCTGCAAATTCTCTTCCCCAATCTGCTCTAGAACTTTGCACTCCGAGTTGGAACAGGGCTGGAGAGAAGGCCCTGGACCACGCCTGCCAGGTCTGCGTGTGGTCGCGAGGAAGTCTGGGTGAGGCCAGCTAGGAAATCTGGTGAGTGGAGAGCTGGGAGAGCCATCTTCTTCTCGGGTCTCCCCTTCCTGGCTGAGCAGTAAACGGTTCACAGCCCATCTCAGCTGGCCAGATGGAAGACTCCCTGAAAAGTTTCTGGTACTGCTTCTACACAAAAACATGTCGAGTGGAGAAAAGTTTGCTGTGTTGAGTTCTATTTTTGCATTTCCAGTAGTACACGCTGCCCCAGTGAGCTCAGGGGAAGTGGTCCCGGCCCTCCTAGGAGGCCTGTGCTAGGAGCTCTGGACCAGGCGTCTGTAGTGGGGCATGACTTCGTGCTCCGGCAGATGAAGGGCAAATTCTAAGGCCACCAACACCGGGAACTCAAAGGCAATCAGTTCTCGTCTATTCAGCCGGAACTTCTCCTCCAGCTTCTGCAACAGAAATAAAGGAAACCAAAAGACTTTTGGCTTTGAAATAAAAATCCTAGGTTTTCTCCACATGTAACCTCTGTATCCATCAGCCAGAGAGTGTTTACAGAGAAACCCGTTATGGGCAAGACTGTGGAGGAAGAAACGGAGGCATCAGCTGTGTTTCCTGCTCTCAGTCCTGATGCAAAAGGACTCATACCTCCCTGAGGACCCACAGTCTGCCGGGAGCCTGAGATACAACCCGTGACTTCATTACATCTCTTGATAATCCTACACGATCAGTGTTACATTTATCTCCATTTTACAGATGGGTAAACGGGGTCAAGAGGTTAAGAATTTGTCTAAGGTGACATGGGCAGCAAATTGAAATGCTGAGATTCAGACTCAGCTGAGACCCAAACTGTACCTGTCACGACTAGGTTATTCAAGCTTAGAGGTAAGACTAAAACCATAGCAAATCATCTATAACAACAAAATCCACGTGGGAGGTTTAGGATCGGGGGAGCTGGTAATGTGTAGTTTGGTCCTTGCATTTTATGCTCGAGGACCAAGTGCTGGCGAGGCTGCCTCACTTTCAGAGCATTACATGGCTTGTGTGGATCTGACTGGGCTGAGCCCATGCCCAGGGGCTCCCCTCCTGCACTGCCTCTTGGTCCAGCTGCTGCCGGAGTAGGAATGGAGAACAATCAGGGTGAGGGTGGGTAGGGAAGGCCTCATTTTTGCTGAAGTACCTTCTGCTTTGGCTTAAACTTAGCTTTTGGCTTAATTAAAAAAAAAAAAAATCTCAACACCAGAGTAGTCGGCGACTACTTTCAGATTATAACTGGGTCGGGATCTTGCGTTCAGGTAATCGCTACTGCAAACGGCCTGTCAGATGTTACCCTTATATTCTGCATTGGTACCACCAGCATTGCTGGATGATATATTTCTCAACTATGAGATGTGTGTAACAGCACACTTGTAAAGATTCATTAGTTCAGCTATTATCTATGTAAACCTATTGATTCTCAGCTCAGATTTGGTATCCAAACCATGGTCCTAAAAGCGTTTACTACACAAATTAGATGATTCTGTACCATTTCTTCCATGGATGGATGAATGGATAAACAAAATGTGGTGTATACATGCAGTGGAGAATTATTCAGCCTTAAAAAGGTAGGAAATTCTGATGAATCTCCTGATCTGTTGGCTTTATTGTATCTCAAATTTTCTATGAACACACTGATTTTTTTTTTTTTTTGTCTGCGCCACGCAGCTTGTGGGCTCTTAGTTCCCCGACCAGGGATTGAGCCCAGGCCCTTGGCAGTGAAAGCGCGGAGTCCTAACCACTGGACTGCCAGGGAATTCCCAGAATACGCTGAATTTTAAAAACAGGCATTCTTGTATCTGTCCAAGAAGATCAGTGTTTCCTTGCTTTAAAGGGGCTCTACTTTAATTTTTATTTTTAAAAATTATTTATTATTTATTTATTTATTTGGCTACACTGGGTCTTTAGTTGCGGCATGTGTGATCTGGTTCCCTGACCAGGGATTGAACTTGGGGCCCCTGCATTGGGAGCATAGAGTCTTAACCACTGGACAACCAGGGAACCCTAAGGGGCTCTATTTTAAAAGGAAGGAGATACCACTCAGTCAAGCCCACGCCTTTCCCCAAAAAAGTAAGCAGCCGAGGCCACAGGAAGCCAAGGTGTGTCTGACGGATGTTCTGCAGGTCACACCACCTGCAAGACCCCTGGCTATTACAGTGGCTTCTGTGGCTTGGAGAATAAGCTCACCCTCATGGTGCCTTAAAGTGTATTTTATGGCCAGACCCAATACTGGGGATCTTCAGTCTCATCAAAGTGGCCTATCCCTCTGTTCTAAGGCAGCCCGAGATGTGGGGTCTGACATCTGCTGTAGAAGGGCCAACCTCATTGCCCTGGTCCCTTAGCTGGTACTAAGGCTCAGAAGTCTCCCGGGCTGGGTCACCAACCAGGCTCTGCTGAGACCAACGCTGGCCTGGAGTGCATGCCCCGCCCCCCCCCAAACCAGCCAATCAGAATTCAGCCCACTTACGTCAATTAAATGCTTGACTTCATGTTTTTTGAGGTCGCTTCCAATTTTGGCTGCTAAGAGCACGCACGCCCCGGCACAAAGCTTCCGGTTGTGTTTGTTTAGCTTTCCCTTGAGGGCGAGCTTCTCAAAGTAGACAAATGCCATGGCCACCGTGGGCTCCTCAAGGCCACAGTCCTCCTGGGCAAGCTTCCGCATCTCTCGCTTCAGGCTAGAAAAAGACGGGAGGGAGAGAAGAGTCTTATCAGAACTTGGAGTTTCGGGTGACCCCAAAGAAAAAGACTACCCTGTCTTGAAAGCACTTTCTCTTTCATTTCCAGAAGGGCGACGTGGAATGGGATTAAATCCCTATGAGTGAGAAAGTTACGTCATATGTGGCCAACAGACTTAAGCCGCTGGGACTTCGAACCCTTCTCTGTTGGTCAAGCTGTACAGACCACGTCCAGATGGGACCACGTTGAGCCCAAGTGGATAGCTGAGGGTCCGGAAACTAGGAGTAGAGCCGCCCACAGTGACAGAGGGAAACTAAGGTCATTCCAGAGAGACAGTTACTCAGATAAATTAGGTACTTGGCATCAGCTCTGCCGAAGATCGCTTATGGCCACTATGGCCGAAGAGGGGTTAGACTAAGAGTGCAGCAACCAGCCTACTTAGGAAAGCTGCCCAACCAACAGATATGAATACTATTTTTCTCACCTCTTTGGCTAGGAACGTGCGAGAATCAAATCAGGATTAGGCATAATCCTAAATTACACTTATGTATGAATGTAATTCATACATAAATGTATGAATGCTGGCACGTGTTCCAACACTATGTGTATAGCCTAGCCTCCATTACTACACACACACACACACACACACACACACACACACACGCCCTGAAATCTTGCTGTCCGGGCACACAGACACAACACAAGTCAGCTTCTCTCCAGCCCAGCAGGGCCAGTCCTCTCGATTACTGGGCCGGAAGATGTGGGTCACCACAAGGTCGATCCAATCAGCTGCAGGGGAAATCTGGGCCTGATTTTTGCTTTGGCCGTTTTGCTGACTGCTTACATAGAGGGCTTGGCTGTCACCTCTGGGCAGACGGTTGTGGGTAAAGAGTTATCTCAAACCCTCTGATACCAATTCTGTTCTGTTTTGCCTGTATTTGAGAACACAGGGAACTGAATGTTTCCTATTCTCAGTTTTCCATAACATAAATTTAACTGAACTGTAAGCCACAGATAGTATGAAATGATTCTTTCATAAGGAACCGCACTCCAGATCCTTGTCAGCGTGTGTCAAGGGCTCCGCCTCTGTCCTGCCTGCCTTGACTCACTCACATCTAGGCACGGGTCAGCAAGCACCGGACGAGCCTCTTTTAGCTGAATGTGACCATGTTTCACTTCCCCAGAACAACAGAAGACCCACCGTACAAAGCACGAGCTCAGTGCGTGCTGGGAGAGGGGCCTGGGGGAAAGTTCAGGTGGGCGTTCATCCCCACGTACCTCCTTATTTTGCTGAGTGTTAACTTAATGTGAGGAAACTTCTCCTTGAAGGTCTCATTCATGTCCTTCTTGAGATCCGAGGGCTTCACGTAGTCGATCACCGTGGTCTGAAACAGATGGGGCGACACGGCTCACTCCTTAAAATGCTGGTCATGGGTATGATCATGTGTAAGCTAGAGCCAACTTCTAACACCCTGCACCACCAGCAACAGGGAACTCAGATGAGGGCCACCTCAAGGGCTCTGCTGGAGGCAGGAGCCTGACAGGCAGGGCCTCTGCAGGTGGATGGAAGCCAAACCCCGTCCATCAGCAGGGCAACACTTAGAAATCGTCAGGAGTCGGTGCCTCTTAGTGCCCGTGTTTCAGCCTGTTGTTCACAGGGTGTGATATCTGGACCCTCGCAGATCTGGGTACAATCCTCACGACCATCATAAGTCATCTGGCTGTGAGAGGTGTATTTATTTAATGACCCCAAACTTCAGATTCCACATCTGTAAAATGCAAACAGCAACGGCGCCTACCTCATACGGCTATTTGGAGAACTACGTCACAAGTGCTCTGTGCGGTGCTTGGGATACAGCAAGCGCTCAATAAATGTTGGCTACTGGTTTTTTATTTTTTTAATTGTGGGAAGATACCCATGACATAAAATTGACCATTTTTACCTTTTTAAAAAAATAATTAATTCATTTATTTTTGGCCGTGTTGGGTCTTTGTTGCTGCGTGCAGGCTTTCTCTAGTTGTGGCGAACCGGGACTACTCTTCGTTGCGTTGCGTGGGCTTCTCATCGGTGGCTTCTCTTGTTGCAGAGCGCAGGCTGTAGGCACGTGGGCTTCAGCAGTCGTGGCTCGCGGGCTCTAGAGCGCAGGCTCAGGAGTTGTGGCGCACGGGCTTAGCTGCTCCGCGGCATGTGGGATCTTCCCGGACCAGGGCTCTACCCCGTGTCCCCTGCTTTGGCAGGCAGATTCTTAACCACTGCACCACCAGGCAAGTCCATTTTTACTGTTTTTAAGTGTGCAGTTCAGTGGCGTTAAGTACATTCACCGTATCGTACAACCATTACCACCATCCACCTCTAGAAGTGTTGTCATCTTGCAAATCTGAAACTCTGTCCCGATTAGATGCTAACTCCCCATTCTCTCCCCCCAGCTCCTCCTGGACACCGCCATTCTACTTTCTGGCTCTCTGAATTTGACTACTCCTCATAGAAGTGGAATCACACAGTATTTGTCCTTCTGTGTCTGGCTTCTTTCACCGCGCATAATGTCCTCAAGGTTTATCCATGTTGTAGCACGTTTTAGAATTCCCTCCCTTTCTAAGGCTGGATAATATTCCATTGTAGGTATATAATGTTGGCTATTATCAACAGTCCCATGAACCCTGAGTTCCTCCTCCTCCCCTTGCCCTTCCCAATTCCATCCATCCTGAAAGACCGGCTCCTTCGAGCTCTCTCTGCATACCCTGATCTCCCTTGCTTCTCTGTGCCTTACACTATTAACTCTGAATTAAACTCAGTCTGGTGGGGAGGGATAAATTGGGAGACTGGGATTGACATATACACACTACTATATATATAAAATAGACCTGCTGTACAGCACAGGGAACTCTACTCGATACTCTGTAATGGCCTATATGGGAAAATAAAAAAAAGAGTGGAATATGTATATACATAACTGATTCTCTTTGCTGTACACCTGACACTAATACAACGTTGTAAATCAACTATACTCCAAATTAAAAAAAAAAAAACAACTCACTCTGGCTGGATGTCACCAGAGTAATCTTACCCCACCTCCTCAGGAACATACTTTCCAAGGGCTGCGTGGGATGCCTCTCCTGGCTGGCTACGGGCAGTAACCTTTGTCAGGCAAAGCCAGAGAAAGAAGAAACCACACACTGTGATGAGAAGGCCGGTTCCCGTGGACAGCTACTGCCAGCCTCTTCTCGGGCGAGTGCCTGGCCTTTTCCAGAACACACGTCCAAGGTCTCCTCAGCAGCTCTAACAAAAGTTAGTGGCTTTCTGTGAACACCCCCATTCAGAAGACGTTTGCTTGGACATGGTTTCAGAACAGGCATGTGGAATGTCTCTGGTGTCACTTTTACAACCAAGAGCAGGCAAAGAGCCTGCACGTCCAAATTCACACGGATCTCGGTGGCACCTTCTTTGCTTCTCTGGCCAAGAAAGGCAAACCACAGTCCTATTAACGCACACGATTCCACCAAGCTTGTTCAGAGCTTTTCCACTTCTGGGTGGAGGTGGACTCGGTGGGTGCAATGCCATGACTTCCGCCTCGGAGCTGTGGTCTTTCCAGCCCAATCAGGAAGGCTGTCCCTCAGCTGACCCAGGACACACCCATCTGGTAGCTGCCATGTGTCCCGGCGACGTGCCCGTGAAGAGCCGGGAAGTAGCAACCAGCCGTGGAGCACACGTGGACACGTGCTCGCACACACGCATGGGCGGTGCTGCTCTGCTGGGCAATGGGAGCGGGGTGCACACATTTTATGGAAGCCACTTACTACCAAGGTCCAGGAGAGCGGACGCCTTCCCTGTGGCAGCCCTCCAAGACGCGCCTGTCATCTCAAACAAACGTCTCCTCTGGGCTAAACAGGATGTAAGAGTTTTCATTTAGGAAACAGGCAGCAGAACGGGGTACCCCATCTAACACACTTACCTCAAGCTGGGCCCATCAGCCAATCAGCCAAGTTTTCTGTCTCCTAAATAGCCAGTACCCCCTCCCCCTTTCTCCCACCCCTCCCCACATCCTGACCTCCCAGAGAGAGCCCCTTCTGCTCTTCCTCTGCAGACGACCGTCGCTAGGCTTGCAATGATGTGAGCAGGTTCAAGCGAAGAGTTGCCAGCTTTTGCTGGGGGCCAAAGCTGGGTGAGCCCCCAGCAAGGATATTCCAGGGGCTGGAGGAGGTGGGGTTGTGCGGGAGGTGTCTGGATCCCTCCCTGTGGCGACCACAGCGGCCCTGCTGGTTTCTGTCTTAGATGTACATACATGTAACGCTTCTCTTGAAAGAAGGCTCCCACTGTCAGAAGAGTGCCTTCCAGCCACCTCACCGTACATAGGAGGAAACAGAGGGTCAGAGAGGTGAAGGGGCTTGCCGCCACTGAGGTAGGGCACACTGCTTTCCTGCTCTTAATCAGACTGAAAGAGCACAAGTTAGTAGCGGCAGGGAGTAGCTCCAAGAGGCTGGCAGGTGGAAAGGGTTGGGGACGGTGGTTGGCAGTTCCATCTCCAGCGAGTCAGGCCTAACTTGCAAAAAGTGGCTTAACCTCCCTGAGCTGAGCCTCACCTTCCTCTTCTCTGCACAAGGTAAGAATACCTGATACCTGATGGGCTGCTTCAGAGGTTTATCTCAAAGATCAAACAGAGAACACGATGTACCTAAAGGACACTGAAGAATTTTATCAAGAGGACAACAGGGAGACAGCAGCAAACAAGTTCCGCTTCAGTCCCACTGAGCCAGTGTCTGAGGGGGGCGCCCTGCTCTCTGCACCGTGATCTTGCCCAGGTGATTTTTATGAGAATCAGATCCTCCTTGCCTAGGCTGCAATGCCACTTCTGTAGGATCATCTTCCCTAAACCCCAGTGATTCACCTTCACTATACACTATGGCTTGGATATCCAACCCCCTTCTGGGATGCCTTGCTGTACTCCCCGACTCCTTTGCAGCTAGGATTCCAAATACAATTCCAGTTCTTCCTATCCCATGCGCTGGTGTCAGAAAGCAGAGCTGAAGCAGAGGCTGGGCTTCTGTTGTTTCTGCTACCAAGAAGAGTCGCCACAGGAGCCCTAGAGTCCCAGTTTCCATTTTGCGGGTGTAGACCACAGTAGGGCAGCATGGGTCTGGATCCAGCAGCAGTGGCAGCTTCCTGACCATGGAGGTGGCAATACTGTCACATCCAGAGCTGACAGCCAGCGCAGATTCCCCTAGTGACCTGGTTCTGCAGTATGGTTTCGGGATCATTCCGGAAACCCCAACTTAGGCTGTTTCGTCAGCCTCCCCAGTGACTCTATAAGCTGTTTGGTACCCTGGAAGAAAATGCCTTTCTTCTTAAACTAGCTCGAGTGGATGCTGTGCTTCATAACTGAACCATGACTGATGCATACGCTGTTTTCACTGATGGCATTTACTGCTACTGTAACAGGACCTTACTGGGGGGATGTGGGATAGGGCAGAGCTCTGCTTCCCCTAAAGGCACCGATGTCATCAGCTCACCGCAGCACTGGGGTCCTCCCACGCCACTTCCTGACCAGTCCTAGCTTTAGAAGGGCCCCGTGAGCACCAACAACCCAGCTCAGCTTGCAGCCCTGGAGGTGGGGCAAGGAGGGCTCCGGCCACCCCCAAGCCCAGACCTTGCAGGAGAGACTCTTATTTTTACGAGTAGCCTCATCCTAGCTCTTGGGATACGGAGCTGGGACCTACTTTTCCTGGCAGCAGGAGGAGTGGATAGCTATATTTGTTTCCATGCTGAACCCTGGAGAGGGGTGTAGAAGGAGGGCCAGTGAGCTGATGCTATGAGACCCTTGGCTCAGCACCTGGCCCCCAGCGAGGGCTGCACGTGGCCAAGCCCTCAAGTTCATGTTCTAAGTGGCAGAATTCCTCTGAACCCCAGCTCTGCCACCTGGAGGTACAGAGGTGGCACCCTGTGAAGCCTTCTGTGCAGGGTTTCCAGCCACAGGGCCATGTCCTGGTGACTGCTCCCTGCACCGGGCAGAAGACTGGCTGGCAGTCTGATCCTCCATTTACTGATCTATTTGGCCATCACCTGGCTACTCTCTTTCCTCAACTAGATATAGTACATTTTGGGGGTGAGAGGGTCTCTGCAAACTTCCATCTTTCTGTCAAGGCCCCCCATTTCCTGACCTCCAAGTGGCCAGCAGCCCTGTCCTCCAGGGCGGTGTGGCAGAGGGAGGGTGGCTCCACTGGGGAAGGCACAGGACGGACACAAGCCAGCTGGGCCCGCATTCCTAGGGGTTTGCAGCGTCAGGAAATCCAAGGGCATTCGGGGAAAGAGGCTGTGCGTGCTGACTGCTGAAGGCTTGCTATGCCTGGACCTGAGGCATTCTAGTTCACTTGCTTACATATATTTTGGGGGGTGAGGTAGGTTGGCTTCTGGGGCAAGGAAATGCTGCAAAGATTCAAGACGGCAGGAGGATGGTGGTAAATCTCGGATGTCAGTCTGAGTGCCTCAGAACACAAAAGTGGTTGTATCAGTGTCCAGTGGCTGCTGTAACAAAGTACCATAGACTTCACGTCTTAAACAACAGAAATTTATTGTCTCAACAAATCCAAGATCAAGGTATCAGCAGGGCCACGGTCTCTCTGAAACTCTCCCTTGCTTCTTCCCAGCCTCTGGTAGTCCCAGGTGGTCCTTGGCTTGCATATACATCATTCCAATCCCTGCCTCCGCACGGTGCTCTCTCCGTGTCTGCGTTCCCACGGCCATCTTCCCTCTGTGTCTCTGTCTTCTTAGAAGGACACCAGTCCTATTGGGCTAGGGCCCACCTTGCTCCAGTACGACCTCATCTTAACTAATTTACCTCTGCAAACACCCCGTTGCCAAATAAGGTCACATCCTCAGATACTGGGGTTAGGACTTGAGCCAATCTTCTTGGGGGACACAACTCCACCCGCAGCAGTGGTGTCGCTTGTGATGGAGCTGCTGTGCAGCCTTGCTGTACTCTGATCTCAGCCCTCCATCCCAGGCTGGATGCAGCGTCGCCCCTGCCTGTGAGGCCCCGCTCTGCCCCAGGCAGCAGGTTCTGGTCTTGACCTTGGTCTGAGGGAGCACGTCTCTTCTGCCCCCACCTCCTCCACCTCCAGATGGCTCTGGCTCACTCTTGCTCTCATCTCTGCTTCCCTGAGCTGCAGCTCAGTGGGGAGGATCCAGACTCTGGAGCCAGATGCCTGGGTTTAAACCCCAGCTCGACCACTCAGCATCTGGGCACTAGTGCAGGCGGCCTGAACTCTCTGTGCCTCCATTTCTTCATCCGGCTTCTCCATCACGTGCTTTATGATGATGGCTGCAGGGCACCAGACGTACGGGCCGCTTGTGCTCAGCTGCTCGGGGCACGTGATCAGGGTGGCTGAATGGGTGGCCCCCAAAGCGACAATCTGCCCCCAGGCCCTTGCTCAGACAGGGCCTTGCACGCACGCCGCACCTGGGGCCTGCTGCTTCAGACCGGCCAGGCGCCAAGTATGGGAAGAATAGCCCTGAGCCCAGGACGACCCTTCAGGTAGATTCCAGAGGGATGACAGTCCTCACTGTCGTCAGCTCTGGGTCCCTCTAGGAAACACTTGCTGGAACATAGCGGCCACGACTCCTCTGCATGGTCCTATCTGTCTTGAGGGAGCCTTACGACATCCTTCAGAGGCTGCACCTCCCTCCCTCCCCAACCCCGAGAGACAGTCGTCCTCTTTCCAGTGACGGAGGGTGAGCCGAGGCGGCAGTACTGGGAGGCTGAGCTGCAGGCGCGGGTCACAGTGGGCCCCCAGCCACCCATTCGTTCTGGCTCGAGAGAGAATGAATGAAACGGGAGGCCCATGCTTTGTTCCAGGTCCCCTGTCAACCCAACTGCACGGTTTACAAAGACTCACAACGGCTGGGTTTCGCCAGTGCGCGTGCGTCCCTATGAATCAAAGTGCTAATAAATGGGCTGTGGTCCCCTACTGGTCTGGTACAGACCGGGTGACCACTGTGCTCAGTGCCACTAAATTCCAGGCCACGGGATTTGCCAAGTGCAGGGGTCCTTGCGGCCCCAGCAGTGGCCAACAGCTGGGTCCAGCTGCGTGAGGGATGGGCAGCTCCATCCCTGGCGCCTGTGATTCGCAGGGTGGAGTGGAGCGAGAGATCACTTAAATGCACTTTCTCGCAGCTGCCTGGCTACGGGGAAGCTGTGTGTGCACAGCTGCAGAAAGAAGAAGGAAGGTCAGCTGGGAGCAGGAGACCATTCGAACGAAACGCAGAAGGTCCAGGAGATGCAATTCAGAAAGGAGCCCTGCCCGGCCTGCCCCGCCAGAGAGGCAGGCAGAGTTAGGAAAGGCCCAGCATGGGGGCTGATGCCACACATCCCTCTGAGATAACAGGAAACGACGGTAAGACCACAACCTAGTTCTCCAGCTGGAAGAGTCTACTGCGCCGCCGAGACACCCTTTGCTTTTTACCAAAACAGATAAAGGCTTGGACTCATCATGAGAGAAGGGAGGGAGCTTCCACAGAGCTGACCTTGGGCCCCATTCTGGCCCAGGGCACCACCAGGATGCCCTAAAGGGAAGGCCTCCCAGGGTGGGGTTGGGGTGCAACAGGAGAGGGTGGGAGGCAGCAGGTATGCGCTGGGGGTGCGTGCACCCTAGTAACAGTGCTGAAGGAGAACGAGTGGCTCAGAGCTGACAGGTTGATGGTCTGATTCCCACAGAAACAACATAAAAGGTGCTTCCACTCGGGGCCTGGTAAGGCTCTCCTTCCTTTCGTCCCCACCTCCAGGGCTCACATCTCCCTAGGGACTCTTAGAGCAGCTCTGAACTGATGTGAGCTTGCTGTCGACTCTGCTGCCACTCCCCTCTGGGTCAGAGGGGCCCCTGGGGGGCAGGAACATTCCAGAGGAGCCAGGTTCCAGCGGCAGGGCTACCTGAAACCCAGGAGGCAGCAGGGAGCTCAGGGCAGGTGTGCGGCCTCTCTAAGCCTCGCTTACCTGGCCTGTGAAACGGAGGATGCAAGGCAGTGATGTCTGCAGCTCTTTCCAGTGCCAACAGCCAGCCTCCACTGCACTTGCCTGACATCCATGGGGCTCCGAGCCCAGCTGGGCGCCGGAAAGCACACGTGACCTGCTCGCTAAGGAAAGCAGAGCCGTGGCCCTTGATGAAATCTATCTCACCACACACAGCTGGGCGTTTCGGCTGTTCTATGTTTATTCCTTTTTCCTGAGAGGATTGTAAATCACAAGGAAACTACGGAATGAGTGCACAGACCACTCGGCCCGGGGCTGCATTTGTTGCTATTTCTACCCATCGGATTCCAAACACAGGATCCTGGGTCTAACCTGTGCCCCTTCCCTTAGGCGAGCAGCTCTTCAGGTTCTCTCGCTGAAATGAGATGGCTTGCAAATCGAGGAGAGGCACACAGGGAAAGCTGCGTTTGTGTCAGGATTACACCACCATGTGGACTGGCCAGGTGTGCAGAGCACGTTCACGGTTTCAGACATGTGTCGAGTGTTTCCCTGGTACTACAGAAACTTCTGGAGTAGCGTTTCCACCCACCTGAGATAACAGTGGGTGGACGTGGCCCTGAGGTCACACACACCCAGATAGTATTTAGATGCACTTTTAAATGCATGCTTCTTAAAGGGTGGTCTCAGAGCACGAGCTGATGAACTGTGTATGCAGTGTCGTGTTAAAAACCACAAAGTGATAAACAAAAATTTGAGACAAATACAGAGAAAGGGAGTAGATGCTACCTCTTGGTTGAAATGGAAAGCAAAGTTTTGTTTCATATTATTTTTACAAGAAAAAAAAAGATTAAAAAACCCCACAATACTGATGCATGCTACCACATGGATAAACCTTGAAACCATTATGCTAAATGAAAGAGGCCAGACGCAAAAGACCATATAGTGTATGATTCCATCTTCATGAAATGTCCACAACAGGCAAGTCTATAGAGACAGAAAGTACACTGGTGGTTGCCTAGGGCTTACAGGATGGGTGGGTGCTTAAGGATATGGGGGCCTCTTTTTGAGGATGACGAAAATGTCCTAAAAAACTGACTGTGGTAATGGTTGTACAATTTTGTGAATATACTAAAAACCATTGAATTGTACATTTTAAAAGAGGTGAATTGTATGATATGTGAATTTCATCTAATAAAACCGATACCAAAAAAAAGCCCAAATCCCAAAACCCAAACCCAAAACAGAAAACAAAACCCACCACGATGCAATAAGGCATTTTATTTTTACACTTACATCAAAAGCTGGCAGGTCTCAAAGCCCCACTGCTCAGCGTTTGTGCAGGCGCCTGGCAGGGAAGTTCCAGGGCCCCTTCGAATCTCCAGAGAGGCCCAGCAATGGTGTTTCTGTAACGCTGAACTACTTTTCTTAAAGAGGGTCTCCCGAACTGAATAAGCTTCAGGCATCTGGAAACCTGGGGGCCTGGAAAGAGCCTTGCGAGGGAGGGGCCCCTGGGCTCAAGCTGCTTTAGCGTCTCAATAAATCCACCTGCAGACAGGTAAGTAAGTGCCCACGTCATCCAGACAGCTTTCAGTGGAAAAGAGATATGGAGGGAAAGCAGAATCCAATCTCATGGAAGCCTGGATTAATCTTCCTTTACTGTCTTCTATTCCCTCCTGCTCAGCATCTCATACTATGCTGAAAAATTAAGTTCTAAGATATATTCCCACAGCCCTGGGGGGGATGCTGAAACGGAAGGAGGGGCTTTTCTATGAGTCCTTAGACTGTAATATTAAGTAAATAAAAGAACAGGTACTGTATCACGGAGATCAATCCAAGAGGCGTCCTCTCGAGATTGAGATACCTGTAGATATCACAAAGGGCGTGAGCCGGCTTTCTTTCTGTTGTCAGTACAGTTCGAGAGGGCTTTCTTCCTGAGAAAGGAAAAGGATCCAGAAATCCCTTCACAGAACGTTAATTTTGTTGGCATTATCTCAGTCAGTTCTCTTATTTTCTCCTCTTAATTGCTCTCCACACCCATAAGGGGGGAAAAACCACTACCGACTTCGGCTGCCAGGTTCTAATGATAAATAACGGCTCTCTAGTGAAACTTTAATTATAGGCCAGGAGGCACAGGGCAGGAAGCACCGGTTCTAGTGGGAGGCCTCTGGCCCCCCTCACTGCATTGAGAAACCATATGAAACTCAGGCCCTACAAGAACCTGCATGTAGCCAGGAGGCTCGACGTACTTTCATGTTTCGTGGTCACCTTCTAGAAACCGTAAGGCCAAAACCACGGGGGCAGCTGCAATTTGATTTCCACATCTGCACCAGGATTTCTTTTTTTTTTCATTCAAACCTCTCCTTTGCCCTTTCACAATGGCTAATACTGGGAGTGACTTGCTTGGATCAAAGTTAAAAAATACAACTGTAACTACAAATGCAGTTTCAAAGGGTTCCACTTAAACTCTGTAAATAACAGCCTTCTTTCTGAGCCTCAGGGGAATGTTCAGCTCTGGAACCCTCCCACTGTAAGGCACATCCCAGCAGTGGCAATGACTGGCCTTTTTATCTTCTACTGAGAACAAACATGAACGAAAGTATACCTTCAACTACATCCTGGCTGGCAAACACCTCCACTGACTCAGAAAGCCCGCTCCTAGGTATTTATCCAAGAGAAATGAAAATGTATATCCACAAAAAGACTTGTATGTGAATGTTCATAGCAGCAATATTCATAATATCCCTAAGTTGGAAACAACACAAATGTCCATCAATAGGAGAACGGGTAAATAAATGACGGTATATCCATACAATGGAATCCCACTCAGCAATTAAAAAAACCCCAAAAAACTACTGACACATGCAACATGAGTGAATCTTACAGATATTAAGTTGTGTGAATGAAGATGGACTAAAAAAAACACAGTACACAATTCCGTTCATATGAAGTCCCAGGAGGGGCAAAACCAATCTTTGGTGACAAAAGTCAGAACAGTAGTTGCCTTTGCTGGGAGGGGGTATGAAGCAGAACACGATTGAAAGGCGGGAGCTTTCTAAGGGGATAGAAGTGTCCTACATTTTGGTCCAAGTGGAGGATACAAAATTCATGGAACTATACACTTAAAATTGGTACGTTTGATTAGCTATGTTATACCTTAATATGAAAAGAGAAAAAAATGGCAGGACTTGCCTGGTGGTCCAGTGGTTAAGACTTCGCCTTCCAATGCAGGGGGTGTGGGTTCGATCCCTGGTTGGGGAGCTAAGATCTCACATGCCTCCCGGCCATAAAACCAAAATATAAAGCAGAAGCAATATTGTAACAAATTCAATAAAGACTTAAAAAAAAAATTGGTCCACATCAAAAAAATCTTAAAAAAAAAAAAAGGCTGCTGCAGGATTTGATGGGGTAGAAGGACTATAGCTCATCACTGTAAAGCTTGCTTGATTCTGTAGAGGCCACACCAACACCTCAGACCCTGAAATTCCACAGGTATAGGATACCCCAAAACCCAGGACAACAGCCCCTCATTCTCAGATCTGGGCCTCTGCTTGGCTGGCCGAACTTAAACTGCCCTGGGGGCCTCGCGGGGACAGGCATATGGCAGCAGGACCCCAGAGGCCTTGGAGGTTGATATTTAGGGAGGTGGGTGGCGCTGCTCAGTCAGTCAGCCTGTGAGGGACTTGCTGGTTCCCTTCCCCAACTTCCACAGCAGGGAGCCGGGGAGGGGAGGAAGGAGCGGGGTTGCACAGGCTTCTCACAGGGCTGAGTCCGCCTGCAGGGGGAGCCCTGCCAACCATGAGGGTTCACCCCGCAGCAGGAACGCTCCAAGCTGTGTCACTGTGTCAGCTCTTCCTACCCACCCACAGGCCAAGATGTGCCCCAGACCCTCAAAGAGGGCCTTTAACAACCTGGATTAGATAACCCTGTAGCTCCCTCTGTCCACCTTAGTAGCCGGCGCCTACTGACAAGTGCAGCTCCCTGAGCACGGGGTCAAGTTAGCACAGAGAATTTGTCAGGATCGTCATGCTACTGACTTCCGTGTGTGTGTGTGTGTGTGTGTGTGTGTGTGTATAAAGGGCAGTGACTGTTACTGTTAAAAATATCCATTTTACACAAGATCAACCTCTTGCACACTTCAGGCTCTTGCACATGGGGCCATCCCCCCAAGGCCTGGCAGGCCTTTCTCCCCTCAGCGTTCACTTTTGCATGTCTTCAGGGGAGCCTTCCTTGAGGCCCACCTCCAACCCCTAACCCTCCCTGTCATTCTTCACCACTTTTCTAAGATGATTCCTTCCTTACCCTCCTCACTACCGTGACCTGTGTACTGTTTGCTGTCTGACTTCTCCACTCACTCTAAGGTCGAGGAGAACAGGATCGGTGGCTGGTTTGTCCTCCACTGTATAAGGAAGCACCTCACCTGGCACATAGTAGGGCCTCAGTCAATACTGGTTAGATGGACAAATTCTATACCTAGTACCCAACACACAAAACAAAGCAAGCAAACCAAAGCCAAACCCCCTACTCTTGCTCTTGCAAGTTCAGTGCCAAAATGCATGTGAAACAGCCCCGGAAGCCACGTCTGCTTCTAGAGAGGAAGTCTCCCGGAAGCCAGTCTGAGGCAGTTTGTAACCATGAAATGCACGTCAGTGCTGAAAAGTGGACGGCCCACGTTTTATCAAAGTACCAATATCTGTGGCCAGAGCAGAAGGAGATGTAGGTCTTATGAAGCTGACCAGGCAAATGCAGTTCATGAGCAATTTCATTCTCTAAAAAATGGACGGTTACAAGAAGCACAGGCTACAGATTCAATGTAGTGAACTGAAAAATGACCCACTTGGGACCATAAAACAAGGAGGGTAGGACACACACACTGACCTGGCAGGTCATCTAGCGCACTGTCTGGTGGAGTGGGGGAATGATCCGTCTGCACAGGTGTGCACATGTAGACTACAGCCCAGAACCTCGAAGCTCACAATTAAATCATTTAAAGAAAAAAAAAAAAATCAGAGCCACACCAGCCAGACACCAGGCCTATAAAAGGAGAGGTCAATGTTATCACCAGACGTAACATGACTACAGAAGAGCTCCCCTCCAAACCCCAACGCCAATCAAAAACAGTACACCTTCTTATTCTCTTGGTTACCTAGAAATCTGTTAAACTGTTGGCCCAGAGAATCATCTTCACGTTTTACCCTGAGGGGGGGTTCTGCCACTGGCTGCTGAGGGACGTGGATTCAGAGGCACAGTGGGAAGAGTGTTAAGCCCAGGGTTCTAGCCTCAGCCCCTCACTTCCTGTCTGTCAACTCTGACAGCCTCACTCAGACTCCCCGAGCCACAGTTTCCTGCCCAAATTACTTAATAAAGTGAACTTTAATAAATAAAGCAGTGAACAACATGAAGAACCCTTACTGTTACACAAGTCACAAACTTTCAGCTGCTCCCTCCATGACATCAGGGTAAGGATTCTGGTCATTTATCGGACACTTATTATGGGCCAGCTGATACGGATAAGCCCTCGTTTTTAGAAAGAAGTAAATAATCTAACAGGTCACAGGTAGAAAAAAAATAACTCTATATGGCTCTGGTTTTGCTTTCTGTGTTAGGAGTTGGAGAATAAGGACAGGGGAGAGAGGAGACAGGGCAATTTTAAACAAAATGCCTTTGGCAATTCATTCTGATTCAATGTGGCATTTTATTTCATGTTTTAAAATATTTATTTACTTATTTATTATTATTATTTTTAAATGATATTTAATTTATTTATTTAATTTATTTATTTTTGGCTGCATTGGGTCTCCGTTGCTGCGTGCGGGCTTTCTCTAGTTGCGGCGAGCGGGGTCTACTCTTCCTTGCGGTGCGCGGGCTTCTCATTGCAGTGGCTTCTCTTGTTGCGGAGCACGGGCTCTAGGCACGTGGGCTTCAGTGGTTGTGGCTCGCGGGCTCTAGAATGCAGGCTCAGTAGTTGTGGCGCATGGGCTTAGTTGCCCCGCCGCATGTGGGATCTTCCCGGACCAGGGCTCGAACCCATGTCCCATGCATTGCCAGGCGGACTCTTAACCACTGTGCCACCAGGGAAGCCCCTAAAATATTTATTTATTTATTGTGATTTTGGCCGCATCGGGTCTTGGCTGTGGCACGCAGGATCCTTCATTCCGGCGCGCAGGCTTCTCTCTAATTGTGGCGCACGGGCTCCAGAGCGCATGGGCTCTGTAGTTGCGGTACACGGGCTCATTAGTTGCTGGAGCGCAGGCTCAGGTGCCCCGCGGCATGTGGGATCTTCGTTCCCAGACCAGGGATCGAACCCGCGTCCCCTGAATTGGAAGGCGGATTCTGAACCACTGGACCACCAGGGAAGTCCCTCAGTGTGGCATTTTAGAATGATCTCTGAGCTATCTGCCCAATTACAAGAGGATATACATTGAAAGTGAGCAGTGAGGGCCTGAGTTCTGCCTGGTGTTTCTCTGATGTCAGCTACTTGCCAGATGCTCCGTGAGAAGAGAAGCTGGGGAGTTGGGGCGGGGGGGGGTGCGTCTCACCGCTGAGAATGCTTAGCTTAGAGTTAGTGCATGGGGTGGGGTCCCACTCTGGTCTTTGCAGGAGCCTAGAACAGAAAAAGGACCCCCTGCTCACTCCTGGAGCCAGGGCTTCTGACATCAGCCGGCAGGGGAGAAGCAAGGGAACCACAGTAGGACGTTTTCAGCCGCGCTCGACCCTCCGGGCCTGGCAGGTGGGCGGTGGGGACATCCTGGGTCAGTGCTCTCTACCTGATGGTGTGCGTGGCAGGCCTGGCGCCGTGGGTTTCTCTAAAAGCCCGGCTCCCACAACCCCATAGCAGCCCAGGCTCTGCCCACATCCAAGTCAGGACAAGTCTGCCCAGTGAAAGTACACAGAACCCTGTCAGACCCCACTGGTGTCTGGAGAAACAGCGGCCAGAGCGGTGGGAAACGGTGGTTTGCCAAAAGCAGAAACCAAATTACACAAAGGGAAAAAGAGGAAGAGCCCGTGAAATAAAAACAGCAAGGAAAGGTTTCGCATTTAACACCCACACTGTCCTACTTTCACTTTCCCAGGAGATGATTCTGTCATCCAGAACCCAGTGCCAAATGTTTGCTCAGAGTGTGTGCAGAGGCCTACGGTCACCGAGGAACTCCAAACAGCTGAACTTGAACTCAGCGCTGCTGGCGATGGGCACGATTGGTGATGCCCTACCTAGTGGGGTCCATGGACACATATACCCTCGGAGGTGAAGCTGCAGCCTGAGCTGGCAGCTTTCACAGCTGCCGGCAATCCAGCCTTCTCAAGCCCTCTGAAGTGCTGTACCTGGGCCAGGCGGCCGGAAGAACCCTGGATGTGATGCTGGTCCTTCCGTGAGTGACCCACACGTGGCGGGGGGTGGGGGAGGTCCTCGAGAAGAACCAGGCAGAGCAGCGTCTGAACAAGCCCCCAACCCCAGGAAGAGCCACTGGCCGTTAGGATGAGCACGGCACCTCCAAGTTCTCCGAGGAGGCTGAGGGGGTCAGCTCCCCTGCCACCCCGCCACCGCCACTCACCATGTACGAAGGAAAGATCAGAACTCGTTTGTGCTTGCCGCAAGGCCACTGGGGGTCGTCCAGGAGATTCGGGTCATAGTCCATAAACTCTCCCAGGTCGCTACCTGAGGATCACACGCAAAATGATGACTAGGGCCCGGGACGTCCTGAAGCAGAAGTAGCCGGGTGAACGCGTGGTACAAAGTTACACTGAAGAAAGGGTGGCTTCAGGTCACTGAGCTCAGAGTCACATGGCCCGCTCTGACCGTCAGTAGGCGTCTCTGCACGCCAGTGAAATGTATGCCCCGGCAGGGGGTTCACCCAACGCTTCACACTCTCTGCCATTTTTTCCATTAAAAACAATTATGTATTAATCTCCCTGACCCGGGAGAGCACAGAACCTCACGAGCATGAAAGATGCCGTGAACACCCACAGATTATAAAACGTGGCACGGAAAAGGCTCATTTTCTAAACCTGCGTTATTGCACGTGAGAAGCACGTTTGGTGTGAATGGTTCCAGGCAGGCTATGCGGTCTGAGTGAACGCAAACCAGAGCAGCCACCAGTGCAAACAGCCGTCAGTGACCAGGGGTGGCACGCCAGTACGGTGCTTCTGAACTCAGCACCTGGACAGGCCTGGAGCTCCGTGTTCACCTGGAATTTCTCTGACAGTGGAAATAATCCCGCCTCATAAAGCGTTTTTCTGCCTGTGCGGATTCTCACAAAGGCTTGTACAGGCCAAGCTGGAAGCATCCAGGTCTTCCGCCAGCAGCCGAGTAAGCTCACCCGCCGTGAGAATCACAGAGGAAGTTCTCACGCCTGATGGTACGTTTATGGCCCAGTTACTTGAAGAAAGGCCAAGCCTGAGGACTAGGAGAATGTAGGCAAGAACCAGGTACTTGGAGAGATGAGCAGCAGAGTGGTGGAGAGAAGCCGGGGAGTCTAGCCATCTCTGCAAGGCGGCCTGGGCATGTCTCCTCGTGGGAGCTCAGGGGCTGGCGACTGAGGCCTCTCGTTAAAGAGCTTGCCCCTCGGCAGGGTTGTGAGCCTGCCTGGCCCGAAATCGGCTTGCCCGAAAGTCCTGTCACCTGCAGGAGGAGCTCACGCTCCAGGGCACCTGTCTTCCAATGTGCACAGGGAGACCCAAGCCACCTCCTGCTGCAAGCTACCCAGACCAGCCAGGCCCCAGCTTACCTGCGTCGAGGCTCCCCTGGGTGCTGCTCGCCCGGCCGATGGAGAGGCTGCGGTGGCTCAGGGTACGGAGCTGGGAGAAGGCGGACATGGAGTCTAAGGTGTTTCTCCGCGCTCCAAAGGCGTTCGTGGGTAACAGAAACTGGGTATAAGAAACAGTCTAAAAGGTGAAGACAAAAACGGGCCAGTGATTAACCCCGGGCAGTGTTAGGTTTGCGTTCTGACCAAGCTGCGTTGCCACGCCAAGTTCACGTCCATATTCTCGTCGCTGCAATTCTAAAATCCAAGGTCCGAAAAATGAAATTTGTTTTGGCACTCGTTTGTGCCAAAACCTAAACTGGACTGACTAGAGGCCATCTGTAGCTTTAATTTATCCCACTTGGCGTGAATATTCATGTTATGGGGCGGAGATATTAGTGTGTCTAACAAGGTACTATCACGGAAGCTGCTAGGACGTTGTCTAACACAAGAGGCATACATCGTGGTACTTTTTCTAATCCACCAAGTGCAGAATTCTAGAAATCGGGTCCCAAGAGTCTCGGATAAGGGGCTGTGCCCTCCCATGTTCCTCTGGCAGATGCGGTGTCTATGATGCTCATCTCACTTCATCCTCCCTCCTTCCTCTGTGAACACTCAACCTTCAGGGATGAAGAGGCAACACGTGTTTTTCTTTTCACCCACTTGGAGAAACACGGCTCATACACCCCGACACGTGAGCTCAAGGCCGATGTCATCTGGGCGCTGGGGTGACCAGCTGTTCTGCGGGAGGGGTGACGGGTAGGTCGTTTGCTGCCCCAGCAGCTTTACCTACAAGCAAGCTACACTGGACGACTTCCCCAAAGACACACTTGCGTCATCTCCATAAACAGGCTTTGGGAGTGTTTACAAAGACTGCCTGCATCCGGCACAAAAAGGTCAAGTTCATATTTCAACCTTCCCTCCTTAGACTTCAACCTAGCAGCTCAGTGAATTGTGGATGAAAGTGGGATGTGACAGCCCCCTGCTCGATGGTCACTCTCTCAGGCCGAGGGACTCAGCCTCTCAGGACCACGGGTAGCAAAAAACACTGTCTAGTAGTGGGATTGCTGCCTGCCGTCACCACCGTCAATGCATGTTCAAACCACCCGCCACTCCATCCTGGAACATGCACCTGTGTGCACTCACGCATATGTGTGTGTGTGTGTGTGTGTGTGTGTGTGTGTGTGTGATAGTCTCCCCTGACCCACAATTTCAATTACTCATGGTCCAAAAATATTAAATGGAAAATTCCAGAAACAGACAATTCATGAGCTTTACATTGTGCGCCATTCAGAGTAGTATGATGAAATCTAGCACCGTCCTGCCCGGGATGTGAATCATCCCTCTGTCCAGCTGATCCCATCCCTTAGTCACTGAGTAGCCATCTCGGTTATCAGATTGACTATCATGGTATCGGTTATCAGATTGACTATCATGGTATCACAGGGCTTGCGTTCAAGTGACCCTTATTTCACTTAATAGTGGCCCCAAAGCACAAAAGTAGTGATGCTGGCAATTCGGATATTCTCTTACTGTGCCTAATTTATAAATTAAACTTTCTTATTGGTATGCATGTATAGGGGAAAATATGGTATACATAGGGTTCTGTACCACCCAAGGTTTTAGGCATCCACGGGGGGTCTTGGAACATATCCCCTGAGGATAAGAGCGGGTGACTGAACTGGTCAGGACCAGCATTAGTGGCGAAATAGCTGTGTTGCTATTTAACCCATGTGCACACCCGGGATCGGGGACAGGCTGGCGTCACGCACCCAGAAACGTGTCTCACATCGGGTTAACCAGCACGAGCGCAGCTCGTGGTCCATCACACAGCCTCTGCTTCCTGACCCTTGTGGTGGTGTCTGTCAAACAAGCTGGTGGCCTGGAAGCCAGGCAGCCTTACCTTCCCGTCAGCGCCCAGCTCCACGCCTTCCAGGCCAATGATCTCTTTCAGGCTCACCGCTCCTGCTGACTGTCTCCCTCCATCCAATTTCAAATCCCTGGGGGGGGAACAAGCCAAGGATAAAAATGGTTCTGTTTGCACCCAAAGGAGCCACGGAGATGTCTCCTGACGGGACACTACAGTCACACTCGCAAAAATGACAGAGAGCCCTGCCGGATGAGACCCCCTCTTTGTCCCTCCTTCTCAGCGACACTCTGTGGGTAGGTAGTTCTACCCACTTTGAAATAAACGAAATCCGATTGAACAGAGAGCCTGAAGACGAGAGTCAGGCTCAGAAGCCAATGGATTACCGATGTCCCTTCCCGCTCGGCAAGGCCATTGGCTCTTAGCTGGTCGGCTAACCGGAAGCCAGGGGGAGACCAGCTCTCCCTGCCACCCCCTTATTAGATGGGAGAAAGAAATTCTTACCCTAAACAGTTCTCAGCTTTACTACTAGTAACGAAGGAATCAAGGCCACAATAGTCACCCCAGCTTCCTTGCCAGGCCACTTAGACAATGATTATCTTTCTATAAAAGAATAATCTCCGGTGTTAACAGCAAGCATTTATAGAGCACTTCACAATTTACAAAGACTTTCACACATCCTCCATTTCATTCTTTAAAATCATCCTATCAGACAGGCATTGCAATGATTATCCTATTTTACAGATGAGAAAAAAGAACCCAGAGCAGGCAGACAGCTCACCGAGGTCACCCTAACAGTGGGCTGTAGAGACCGGTTTTGCATCTAACACTGTATCTTGTGCAGCGCGTGGCCTCGGGCTGGCTGTGCCTCTGCTCAGGGGTAACTGCTCACATTTTCATGGACAATCCCCCCGCTTACAGCAGTTCTCAGACTTTCGCTGCAGGTTAGAATCACCTGGGAACTTTGACAAACTACAGGCTCAGAGATACTGCGGGTCCAGTTCCAGATCACCCCTATAATGCAAATATTGTGATAAAGCGAGTCACGTGAATTTTTTGGTCTCCCAGTGCTTATAAAAGTTATGTTTACAGTATGCTGTGGTCCATTAAGTGTGAAATAGCATTATGTCTAAAAAAAACAATGTACATACCTTAATTAAAAAATATTGCTAAAAAATGCTCACCGTCATCTGACAATGCAAGGTTGCCACAAACCTTCAATTTGTGAAAAAAAACCCACAAAAACGCCGTATCTGTGAAGCACAACAAAACAAGGTGCGCCTGTACTGTGTCTGGCTCCCATCCCCAGACATTCATTCTGATTCAGTTGGACGTGGGTGGCAGGAGTTTTAAACGCTCCCCAGGTGATTCCAAATTGCAGCTACGTTTGGAAGCTCTCTCTTCCGGCTTGGCTCTACCTCACGGTGCCTATCAGTCAAAGCCGCCCCAGGCTGGCAGCATCTTGCCGTGTGGGCTGGAGGGAGGCACCCTATTCAGGGGTGTCTCCTACAACCTAAGCAAGAATAAACAAAACGTAAAGGCAAGACTCTCCAGGCCAAAGGTGAAGGAATCGTGGAAAGAGAGAAAGGGAGCCGGGTGAGAGGCGGGGAAGAGACGAGAGGCTGCTCCAAAGGAGGAAAGAAAAAAGTATTCTCTCACTTTGTTGAGCAGCCATCCTTGTCTATGGGCGTCCCGTGCGTGCACTGACTCCCTAATCCCATCTGATTAGTTTCCGTAAGAAACACCCAAGACCTGCATCTAGTAAGTACAATATTTTCTAAGGTAGTCTCCTTGGGAGGCCAAGGTCGTGTCAAGCTCAGGATTTCTCTGGAACCCCTTTTGGAATGAACACTAACGTCATGGAGAAAACAACAACAAAAAAACAACCAACCCATTCCAGTCTTCAAACTTTACATGTATCTATACAGTGTGTGTGTATGTATGTGTGTTTGGGTGTGTATACATAATATTTTTATTTTATTTATTTATTTATTTATTTATATTTTTTTACGGTACACAGGCCTCTCACTGTTGTGGCCTCTCCCGTTGTGGAGCACAGGCTCCGGACGCGCAGGCTCAGCGGCCATGGCTCACGGGCCCAGCCGCTCCGCGGCATGTGGGATCCTCCCGGACCGGGGCACGAACCCGTGTCCCCTGCATCGGCAGGCGGACTCTCAACCACTGCGCCACCAGGGAAGCCCTATAATATTTTTTAAAACCTTGAACACTTACTAGCTGAATCAGTGTCTCCCCACCTCAACTGACCAGATTTCACTGTAAATGACTTCAGGTATTCCAAACATCAAACTCACCCCTTAAGGACAGTACCGAACAGGACAGTAACCCACAGAATTGCAAATACTTCATTAGAAGGTGCAAATCACCCCCTCGAGAGCCCCTAAGATGTTCTGAGCAACAGAAGCGCTCTTGGGATGTGTCTGAGTTCTCCCGCAGGGGCCTCCTCTGCTGGGGCCACACCCACCAAGGGCTCTGAGGTCCAGGCTGATGTGAGTCATATCACTTTATGAACATGCCATGCCAACAGAGAGACCTGTTTTCCAGTTATTGGCCTCAAATCCAAAACTGGAAGGACCAGGTGGGCTGGAGCAGAGCAGGGCTCAGCAAGGCCACCAGAACCTCCGGACCTCAGGTACCCAGAGACCACGTGCCCAGCTGCCTCACCTCCTACATGAGCCATCGGGGCAGCTCTCAAAAGACTTCCTCAAGCAATTAAGGATGGAGACGATGGCTGCACCAGGGCAGCTAAAAAGGGAAATGCCTTCAGAGCAAGAACCCGACAAGACATGGAGGCAAAAATAGCAGTGGTGGGAAAGGATGGAGAGGCCCAACGGCGGAAGACCAGGGGCTGAGCTGGTACAAAGAAGCAGAGCCTGGCCTTTGGTTAAAGGACCCACGGCGTGCTTCTGCCGACTTACCGCTTTTCCAAAGCCTAACCCAGCAAGCACGTGCCTCAAATTCCCAGCTCCCAAAGAACTGTCTCCTTGTTTCCACTTCACCCAGATGGAGAATGTTATTTAGGACTGAAACTAATACAAAAGCAGGGAACATCTTTATGGGATGAGAAGAGCAAAATAAATAAGGGGTATTAAAATAGGCCCCTATTAAGAGTGCTCCTGTTGAAAAAGAACAGATACATGTATATGTATAACTGAATCACCCTGCTGTACACCTGCAACTAATACAATATTGCTAGACAGCTATGCTCCAATACAAAATACAGATTAAAAAACAAGAGCGCTCCTGGATGGAGAGCTGGCTACAGGCAGGTACGGAGTCTCAAACCATGTCTGCACCCTGTCTACTTGGTGTCTGATGTGTGAAGATGTTTAAAGAAGTGCTTACTGAATGGAGCTAGTCTGACTCTTTGCTGGTCCATAAAGACAGCACAGAAGGTGGGTGGTTTTCCATCATGCCCCTTTGCATCTGTCTCAGTTTGCTCCCAGGCTCACTGCTTCCCTGGGGCAGCTTTGCCTTTGCCTTTGCCAGCTGGCCCCTCGATACTGGATGCACACATCCCAGTTCGCAGAACCAAACCAGCCACCTTCACTCCACACTCTTCTTTTTCACTCCTCCCCCGTGGGAAATGGAGCCATAACAAAAGTTATACTTCTTGTGTGCACATGAAATGCAAGACCCCTCTCCGTGACATAGACCCCAAGTCCCATTTAAAGGAACAGGTATTCTTAGACTGTCCAAGCACCTCCTGGACACTTCGGACCACACGGAAGAGAAAGCGTTGACGGGCAAAACTCCACTACCCGTGACTGCGGGCACCCATCTTTCGAGAATTACTGTGCCCTTCTGCTTCTTGCAGCCACCCTTCCCACTGGCGCTTCGCTTGTATCTTTCTACTTTCTAAATAACTACGGCAGGCCGAGAAAGAAGATAAGCCAGGAGAATAGTGCATCCACCCTCACCGGCTACTGAGAAAACACACACTGCTTATTATAGCCCAACAGCAACTCTCACAGTGAGGGAATCTCCTCCATCTGAGCTGTCCTGCAGGGCATCCACGAGCCCCATGTGGCAACGGAGCCCTTGCAGTGTGACCAGTTGACCGAGAAACTGAATTGTTAATTTTGGGTAATTTTAGTTAAAATTTAAATAGCCACATGTGGCTACTGGACTGGACTAATAAGTCAGTCTTTCTGCAGTGGCCTGGCCACTTTCTTCCCATTGCCTCTGGGGATGTCTCCATCCCAGGCCCCAGCTCACAGAAGAGACCCAGAGTGGGCGGGGGGACAGAAGCAGGACCCTGTGGATGGAGCCAGAGCACACCAATGAACAATGAGCGACGGTGCTCCCCAAGTTCACAGCATTTCAGGTCCTCTGTGCATCCTGGAGGGGAGAAGGGGGTGCCCAGTGATAATTAAGTCTGAATTTCCCTCCAGCCTTGTAGAAGGGAGTTGATATTATTTATAATACGTAAACTAAAAAAAAAAAAAAAAGCTACATTTCTTGTACACCAAAGCTGGTGCACCTGTATTGGCTACACTCACATTTCAGAAACTTCATTGACCTGGTTATAAATATCATAACTGCTCTAGAAAATTGACTGCTTCCTGGTGGCAGTTGAGGGCACACTTTTCCATTTTTTCTGCCTCAGATTCAGGAAGGGGTTGTTACTAACTTTGGGGCTGCCGTTTTGATGGCATTGAACTAAGAGTGCCCACGTACACACATCCACTTACACAGCCATGTGTGCACGGAAAATGAAACACATCACATCTATTTCCATAATGTCGGTCTCCTTTAACAGCTCTTGAATTGTATATATTGAGACTCTTAGGATATAAAAAATACTTCTTTCAAAAGAGACTGACAAACTTCTCGAGGTGCCTTAGCTAAGTTCTCTCCTAAGAGTTGCTGAAACGTATACAGTTGGCCCTCCGTATCCGCAGGTTCTGCATCCATGGATTCAACCAACCTCGGATCAAAAACATTTGGAAAAGAATTCCAGAAAGGTCCAAAAAGCAAAACTTGAATTTGCCCTATGCTGGTAACTATTGACATAGCATCTACATTGTATTAGGTAGTCTAAGTAACCTAGAGATGATTCAAAGTATGCAAGAGGATGTGTGTAGGTTATATACAAATACTATGCCATTTTATATAAGGGACTTGAGCATCCGTGGATTCTGCTTCCACCGGGGGTCCTGGAACCAGCTCCCCGTGGATACTGAGGGATGAGTACATTAACAAGAACCATATGAAATTACTGTCGTCTGTTTGACTTACATAAACTGTAACTTCACATCGTGACACCCAATTTACAGACAGAGTAACTGCTCAGGACTTACATGTAAGTGTCAAGCAAGCAGAAGACCCGTGGTCCTTGATGCCCCACTGTTTTGGGAGCCAAGGGTTGAAGTCAATCACAGAAGGGAATTCTGAATGGTGTTGCTGGTTCACCCAAAGAGAGTCGCCAGTGAGAAAATAATTAAGCAGAAGTCCCAGAGGAGTAGTGATAGAATCTTTATGTTTTCTAAGATGATCCTTTTGAATTCTCATTAAAATGGTGTATGAAAATAGAAATATCCCTTTGGCTCAAATGCCAGCATTAACCCTCCAGTACGGAGAGGTTGAGCTGGCGAATAGAACTACAGCTGAAAGTAATTAAAAGCAAACTGAAGTTGGACTTTTCTATTTCTTTGAAAAGCCAAGAAGATTATCTTTTCCCAGATACCTCTAGAGTTCAAATATTAATTTATTTATGTTCCACCTCCTTCTGAAAATGGAATGAAGGCAAGTTCAGATACCAGATGTGGATATTGTCCAAAACTGTATGCATTAAGGTTTAAATGCTCAGAGACAAACATGGTCAGTCAGATCATAGGAGAAAATCTCATTTGGGCAGACGTACTAACAGACCACTAGTTAAGAAACTGGACAATGCAAAGGTCTGATTCCTTCTCTTCCACAGGCCTGGGTGATGCTACAGCTCCGACTTATTTAGGTACAAGAGCTCATTTCTCATTCTATTCAAGTCTGTTAGCTTTTGCAGAGGCTGTAGGCAATAAACATGCTTTGAAAACTCAGCTCAAAGATTTTTGTTTTACAACATGTGGCGGATGGGTTGGGGAGTGGATGGCAGCGGTTCAAGGGGGGATGGGGGAGGGGCTCGCAGAAGATTGCGGGGAGATTAAAACAGAAGATGAAAACGCATTTGGGGACACAGCCAATCAGCAGTTGTACCCTTAAGCAAGGAGCAGAAATGTAGGTTGGTTCTTTTTGGGGGTGTGAACCCATCCTTCATAGGACAGCACTGGAAGTCATTTAATGCAGCTCTCCTGAAAGCCTGTGGCTTCATGGCTGGAAACCCCCTGGATCTCTTAGCTTTGGCTCCCACGGCATATAGTGAATGTACATGATTTCACAGTTGTGAAGTCATCCGGTCCAAGCAGATGGCCAGTCTAGATATCCTGGTGCCCAAAGGGGGTTACCCAGGTCGCTATTCATCACACAGTGGCCAACTCCTGATTTCATCTTGTGTAATAGGCAAAATGATCTTGCGTTTCCCTTTTTTTAAAGCTCACTGAGCCATAATGCATGGAACTGATCAAATATAATTCCCTATGAGATAACAAGAAATTCAAGCTAAGGCCCCTTCCTTAGGGAGCAATGAACCAAAATTCCTCTTACTTAAAAAAGAAAAAAAAAAGATTCAAATACTTAACCCCTGGGAAGCAGATGGAACAAGAGTGTGTGATCAATTAACTAGTTTCCAGGGTTTTCTGCTTCCAAGGTGGGGATGGCCTTACTTCTGTCCCTAATCATTCCTCTCCTGGAGCCCCAAAGTCAAGACCTTGGAATGCCAGCCCGGAGCTCCACTGGGTACTTGCTCTTTAAAGAATCACAATCGGTTGAGTACTTTGATGTGTAAATAATTTAAAACCCAGTTAATTGGGAATGACACATATACACTAATATGTATAAAATAGATAACTAATGAGAACCTGCTGTATAAAAAAATAAATAAAATAAAATTCAAAAAAAAAAAAGCCAGTTAAATATTAACAGGATTTCTGCGTCCTAAAAAAAAAAAAAAAAAGAGAGATTTGCTGTAAAGAAAGCAAAGCTTGAAAGCTGGATCAGGAAAGAAAATACCACTTGTGAGCTCATTTTAATTAAGAGATCATACGTCCACTGGAACTCAACCACACAGCATTTATCATAGTCTACGTGGTCCTAACTGTCGCTTCTTCAGATACCGTACAGCTGCCATCTTGGATTGGGTCCGCTTCCTTGTATCAGAGCAGAACATTATAATATCACAGTTCAGTCGATGGAACCAGGCCCAGGAATGACAGGAAAAAGTGAAATCCAAGCAGCTTTTAGTCCAGAAGCCCAGCCCCTCTCACACTCAGCACTTCATTGATAAACCACCCCTCTACCCGGCTTCGGTAACTGGCAGACAATGAAGGGACCGTAACACAGCTTACACCAAAATCTTTGTCTAAAGACAGCTCCTATAAACAGCGGGGTAATAGCATGATTCATACATGAGCTCATTCCTGAGTCTGTCTCTGTGTGGAAATATGCTTGGTGTGAGGAAAGAAACACAATTTGTGAATGTGCAATCTTCCACAACGAAAAGAGATGTTTTTTTGGGAAAATGGGTGGGGCGGAAGGGGGGGATGGGCTGGGAGCCAGGCAGGCAGCATTTAGGCTTAGAGGCCCTCTCTAAAAATAGAAGAAGCTGTTCTCTGTGTCACCAAATGATCAACTCAGGAAATGGACCCAAGAGGATGACCTCATCGGAAATGCCCCAATGCCAAAAAGCTAAGGACATAAACACTATGTGGAAGCTGCTATTTTAAAACACGCCCCCTGAGATACCTTGTGCTCCACTGGGACGCCATTTTCTTCATCACATGGTCTCTGATACATTTATAATAAAACTAACCCAGTGACTTTCAATCAGGTGTGGTTATCTGAATTTCAGGGTCTGTACCCACACACGTCTCAGAAACTGTTTTTTGCTGAAATCACTAGCTTGGTTATTTTACATAGCCTCGAATCACAGGTTAACTGGGTTCATTCCTAATTCCTTTTGTTTGGATCTGTACATACAGAAATGCTTACTGATGTCCATATGTTTCAGGAAATAAGAACATGTGGGCACCCACGTCACTCCCCTTATGCACAGTCCTGGGGCTGGTCCTCAATACAATGCCTGCATCTCCCCCTCAGCAGTGGGTTGTTATCCAAAAACTCATGAGTCGGCCCTCTGGAACTCAGAATGCACTTCCCACTGACACGATGTTATAAATGGCCATTAGCCCACACAATGCCCTTTTGGCCTACAATGTAACTGAACTAGCCCAAGAGTACCATCAAGAGCTGTGGTTGCAGGAGTAGCAGGTCAGAGGCGGTAAGAGGGCGAAGAAATAAGAGAAAGTTGGGCTTGTCTCGTGGTTTCCCGGTTTGGGGCTGACCCTCCATAACATTTTAAAAGAGGTCAAGTTTGCCTTATTTCCACCTCCCTCTCTGAGCCTCCTTTTCCTTCACAGGATCCTTCCTTCCAAGCTGTTCCTATTTTTTCACAATTTCTTCTCGCTCTCTCTACTTCTGAACTCATAGATTCCTTTACAGCTCCCAGATTTTCCACTCCTGGTCCCATGGCGATGGCACAGCAGCCCAGAGGATGGGGTGAGGGCTGAGAGCCGGAGAAGGGGCCGTGGTCTTAGAGGTGTGGACGAGCTGTTGATCAAGTGGGGTTTGCCTACTTAGGAAAGTCGAGCATCTTGCTTGCGATTCATTTCATAAGTGGAGGGTCGCCAAGCCAAACCACAAATCCACGCTAGAAAAGAGAAGGCAATGACTAATGTGGATAAAAGGCAACGAGGCTCAGACAGGCCTTGGCAACTGGTTGAGAGAAGAGGAGCTGGTTTAAGGCTGGGACTCTTCCCAGAAAATGGCATAATTTACAAGCTTAATCTGAGAAGAGTGTTTACAGCTATGGAAGGTTTGATGTTTCAGTTATAGTGAAAAAGGCAGGCAACATCTGTTCCTCTTCTCAGTAACCAGCTTCTAATCGCTTGTTTTGAAAGGTGGGGTTTGGCAGGGCCTCTTAGCACTAGCAAGAAAGATCAAAACAAAACAATCATCTTGTCATATTCCCTATAAGCCCATGCACTAGGGGGAAAAAAAAGACTGGAAGGAAATAGACCAACATGTGAATGATGCCTTTGAGGTGAGGCTCAGTAATTTTTAGTCCTCCTTTTATTTTTATGTACTTTCCAGATTTTAAAAAATAAGCATGTACCATTGAGGAAAACAACGTAAAGACCAAGTAAAAAAGCAGAGCTGCAGATGAATCCCTTTTGTTTGTAGAAACATTCACTGGCTACCTCACCATGAACAGGAGTGAGATTTGCCATGTTGGGGCACACCTAGAAAGACTGATCAAGTAGCTCTGTGACCAGACAAACATGTTACCAAAGTTAACATTTAATGAGTATCTACTAACAGGCTGGCAGGGTGATCAGAGTGTTCATACCTAATTTTCTAGTTAATGTTCTCAGAATTCTGAGGTTGACATTATAGCCGATTTTATAGGTGAGTAAGCCTGGGACCAGGAAGGTTAGTTAATTTGCTGGGACTAAGGATCCTGTCCGAGCCAGCTCTCTCCCATGACGATGGCTCCCTGGCTTCAGGGATGGATAAGGACTGTGGTTTCACTGATGGGGCCACGAGGGACAGAGTGGACACGAGTGGGCTTCTCATCCCCACTCCTGCTTTTCTGGAATAACTCTGATGTTAGGGGTTTTATTGACTGGTGTTCTTTGTAAACCTGTGTTAGAAGAACGGTTTTTTTCAGCGAAAAAAGAGAAAGTCTGCAAACCACAGGACTAGACAGTCTCCGAGTTCCTTCTAGCTCTAAAAGTCTATCTTCGGAGCTAAAGAGTGCCCCCTGTCAATGAGCTCACATGAACGGGCGTTAGCTGGCAAATGGTCCTTTGATGAATTAGCTGGGAGACACCCCGAGGAGAAGTTGCGATGCCCTTACGTCCAGGAAGGACTTCCACGCCCGCGGAAGTGGCTTCTGCTCATCGAGCTCAGCCAGTAGGCCTGCTGTTTTGAAAGGCAATCCATCCCTGGTAACGATTCGTGGGACTGTGGGCTCAAGTGCTGGTTATTTGACAGGAGTGAGCACAGCCTGTAGCTCGTCTTCAATCTAAGCATGCCAGTAAATCCCGTCATCTTCCCAACACGTGTACCTGAGCACAGACGGCCACACTGGGCCACAGAAAGGGCAGGGCAGTGAGGACCAGGTTGTGCACGTGCATGCGCGTGGGTGGTGGTGAGAAGGACCAAGGCAGAGGCTTCGGTTCACCCCCCAGACGTGGAGAGGGGCTCCAGTGATGGGATGAAGGTCCCCCTGCCCAGCACTGACCTGGGAAAACGGCCCTCTAACGCTACGCTAGATTCAATCCAAAGCGTGTCCTTTGCCATAAGCGAAAGCAGGAAACGTGAAAGGAAAATCATGTGTTGCTCTGCTCAAAATGGGGCTGTTACTTACACTGTGATCACACGATGCTGGTTCTGAGACGTTACGGCAACCTGAGTTGACTGAGGGCCGGGTAAGCCAGCCGCTGAAAGCCAGGGAACTCTGAGGTTGACAGAGGCTGTAGAAGCCAGGCGGGACCTCAGCAAAAGGCCTCGGCGCTCTGGGGTTTAACATGCAGGGTGCAGCATCTGTGAGTGACTCTGAAGGGGCACCGCGTGCCTGGCTGGTGGTGCCGTCCAGGCTGTGAGGCGGACGTGGGAGAGACACCTGGCGGGGCAGGTCGGGCTGGGAGACCTGGATGGGGCTCGGCACCTGCACGCGGGTGCAGCTGGAAGCCCTCTGTTGTCGTCACCCGGCTTAGCAACTTTCACTTCGGGTGTGACAGTGACTCGCAGGGAAGCAGGGTTCTGAGGTCCATGTCAGAGCATCCTTGTTAGCACTGTCCAGCACCACGTCTACGGAGATGCTGCAGGGACGAGGTACCAGGCTGAGGGGTCCTGGGAAACAGCCCTTGCTCCTGCTGATGCAGAGGGTGTGGCCGTCATTTGCCGGGGCAGTGACGTATCTTCATAAAACGAGCCACTTTTAATAGCCTGGGGACAGTCCTCAGAAACACGACGTCTACTCGTTCATTCAACAAGCACCACGGGAAGGGGTACTGTGCACTGGGCGCTGTGGAGACGGCTGTTGGACTGAGACAGGGTCACGCCCTCAGGGGGGTGAGGACAAGCTACAGAGAGGTTAAATACCTGTGTGAGCGCTATGACAGGCCTACGCAAAGGCCCCGCAGCACATGAGTGGACTCCTGCGGGGCCTGGGAGGGGGGGGGGTGCCTGAGCAAGTGGCCTGGAGAGGTCCGGGTTTGGTCCCGGCTGGAGGGCTGCAGGTTGGTGGTGCTGCTTGTGGCTGAGCTCAGAGTCCTGGGCTTTAGTTATCCATGGAGTCTGATTAGAACGTGTCTCCTTTCAGGGAAGCATGGTGCGGGGAGGGAGGGGACCCTCTGAGGACCCTTCCTATGGATCCTCGCCTCCCGTCGGTCTCCCTCCCAGGGCTGATGCTGGGTTGGGGGTTGGAGTCCCTTGGTGGCCTCCCCAGGTCCAGTTCGGGGGCAGGTGGATTCTGCAGGGAGTCACAGTGGCAGAGGCCAAGGCTGGCTCACAAGTCCCAGGAAGGCTGAAAACTGCATTTCCCATACCCCCGCGGGTGACCCCGGTTCTGGCATGGGAACACTCAGTGAAGCCGGGAGACAGAAGTGTGTAACACACGGGGAGATCAGGGCGTCTGTCAGGCATCAGGTGGAGGCATCAACAGCAGCGTTTCCACAGGAGGAGCCCCGGACTGGGCTGCATGTTTGTCCTGGCTGCACGGCCTCCCACTGGGTTGTTCCTGGGCGTCTATACTGGTTTCTCTGTCATTCCTGGACATTCTGTGAATTATCCTAACTTCACTCCCTCCCACCCCAACCGTCAACGATGATCCTGCTGTCTGAGTGTACCCGACCCTGCGCTCTGCCCCTCCATGCTCATCACCGCCCCTGTGGGTTCAGGCAACAGGCTCGACTCTGAAATCCTAAAGTGAAAGAGCGGGGACAATGGATAGTGATTAGAGGCATCTTACTTCATCTAATGGAAGACTTCCTGAAGTGTTGTGCGTGAGCAAACTCTGTAGATCCAATGCTATTTCAAGAAATAAAATCAGAAAGTTTATCAGGAAAGAAACAGGGCTTCCCTGGTGGCGCAGTGGTTGAGAGTCCGCCTGCCGATGCAGGGGACACGGGTTCGTGTCCCGGTCCGGGAGGATCCCACATGCCGCGGAGTGGCTGGGCCCGTGAGCCATGGCCGCTGAGCCTGCGCGTCCGGAGCCTGTGCTCCGCAACGGGAGGGGCCACGACAGTGAGCGGCCCACAAAAAAAAAAAAAGAAACAAAGCTCTTAATCGTCAAAAGCCCTGTCATCAAGCCTTTTGTAAAGTGAAGACATATCTGGTGCCGCGAATAATAATCCTCTAATGTAACTGTTCGGCACAGTTTCTCAGAGAGAAGCCTTTTCTATGCATAGTATGAAGACAGTAGAAGACCCTTACCTGTCCCGGAACTGCTTCCTGGTGGGCCTGTGGGGTGACCTGGGCGTGGCCGGGAAGGTCTGGGGAGACGTGAGCCAGCAGCCCATCAAGGTCGCGAGCCAGTGACGCCCACACACGGCCCGGGTGTCTGCACGGTGTCGACACCTGGAGAACGTGCCTACCCTCCCTGCCCCGCACCCCACCATATGCCTTCCTGTTCTACAGCTGACAAATACCCACGTGGGAGAATTACACAGATGACTTTCCACCCAAGACTCCACCCAGAGATGCCTGGGGTTTGTGGAGGAGGAGCCCAGGCTGCAGTGTAAATGGGCACCCTCCAAAGCCACCACCCAGCACTATGGCCACCGGGTCCCCAGGAGGTGGTCTTCCTGCAGCACATGACAGAGCTCCGCGTCACCCAGTGCACATCTGTCAGCCAGTGAAGCCCGCGTGTCACTGGTCCTGAGCCAGCAAGCCCAGCCCCAAAGCAGTGATGCTGCAGGGAATCCAGTGGGCATTAGTGCTTTCGGGATGGCCTCTGGCGGGGGGGGGGGTCAGCTGGCCCCAAAGCAGCGCCTGCAGCCAGCCTGCCTGCCCTACTTCCTCCCTCTGCTACTGCAGCCATGCTTCCCTCTGCCCCAGACTCTGCACCTGTAAAATGATAACTGGAGAATCTGCCTTCTGAGGTTGTTGTGGAAATTAAATGAGCACATGTTTATAAAGCTCTCAGAACAGTGCCTGCAACACTGGAAGCATTATTTACCTTTCAGCTTATGTTATTACCTGCATTTGTTATGTTCACGCAATATTTGACTACACAATCAGCTAATCCTAAGGAAATACGCTCTTTTCTCAGATAGCTGTATCTGTAATCAGGGCAGGGAAGAACAGTTTGGAGACTGCTGTAGTTGGTAAGCAATCAGAGGGGTCTGCTTCAAGCAGAAGCTCTGGAAATCACTTTGTGAATAAGCCTATTGTCAGCTTTGTATAAATCTGGTAGCATGCAAAATGACCCCAAACATTTCACACCGTCTCAACTCTGGGTTGCTTTAGTACCTATCCTTTTAGCCCATACCAGAATAGAATGTACCAAATAAGACTGCAGAACGTCACTAGATCTGTACACTTAAAAACCTGCAGAGAATAATTATTCAGATGTGAGGTCTAAAAGCAGCTGATGGTTGGTGGATGGGGAACGTGAACAGTATGTTTCATTCATAAACTCCTTGTTCAGCCAGACTTACAGCTTCCACGTTGGCAAAGCAGACGAGGATGCAAACACAGAGGCAAGCATTCTGAGCTGGCAGGATTTTTGGAGAGTGTAGTCAAACCTCCCCATTGGACAGCGAGGCAACTGAGACCCCAGGGAAGGCTTGGTGGTGGGTCTGTGACAGTGACATCCCAGGACCAGGCCTCTCAGCACAGCTCCCTTCTTTCTGTCCCCACTCCTTCCCCCTCCCCTCACTACACAGGCCTGAACCCTGCAGTGTCCTCAGCAATGGGATTACAGCTGGGATGGCGCCTTATGGAATTCTCTCAACAGGTCAGGCATTATAGAGACCCTGCCTGGAAGTTCATGAGCCAGAGTGTCCTCGAACATCCTTGCAAGTCAATGCTGAGGCTGGAATATCCTTCCCACCTCTCTGACACCTCACACTTGCAATCTAGCTGAAGCGCCACCTTCTGTGGGGGCCACTCCCCGATCCCTCTGTCTGAATTCACCCAACTCTTCCCTCTGTGCTCCAGCTGTACGTTGCGCAGGACTCAACTGTTTGCTCTTTGGCTTGAAGGTTAGTTTGTTTACCCGCTTGTTTCCGTCTCCTACCATTAGACGGTGAGCTCTATGGGAAAAGAGGCATTTTCTTGTTCACCACTGTATCCCTGGATACTGCCTAGAACACAGTAGGTTCAACAGACTTCGTGCGGTGAATGAATGAAGTCCGCTGTGCGGTGTTAACACCTGAATGTCTACATGGAAGGCGGGCGGGGATGGCAATGTACTTGGAGGTGCAGGCGGGGCTGAAGAGACTTTACAGAGCAAACATCTGGCTTTTACTGAAGATTGTAGATTTATTGTAAACGTGGATGTTGATAAAGATTTGGGGGCAAAGCACTCTCTAGCGCCTCTTTGGGGCTCCCCAGTTGTCTTCGTCTGGCAGTTCACATGTCTGGCTTGCTTGTTCAATAATAAGCTCCTGGAGAACAGGTCTTACTCACCCCTGCACCCTCCCAGCCTCCAGGAGGGCTGCCTCACACTCACTAGGGGCAGAAGAAATGACCAAATGCATGAATGCAAGAATGAATGGATGGATGGTAAAACCTCTCCTAACACTGTCCTGTCCGCTTTGGTCACCTGATGTTGGGAGCCAAAATAAGTATTCGGTTCAGTTTAAAGCCAAGTACAAAGCTTTGGGGTCAGGGTGGCAGGGAGGGTGAACCAAGGTATGAGGGCAGGACTTGGGAAGCTCCAGCACAGCACAAGAAGCCAGAAAACAAAACCGGAAAGAGATAAGGCCATCCTGATAGATGCTTTCCATGTAAGGGAGGTTCAAGTACACAGTGGATGAACTTTTGAGTTTCCTGTTTTTAAAACTTTCTTACGGTGAAGTTGGAACTGTACATTGTCCCCTTCAGTGGGGGGTTTGTGCTTATCTGGAATAATCCGGCACATGTGGCCTAGTCCACGTGCGTGTGTAAGGACAACGGAAACACGGGAGCTGGAAACCACAATGTCAGCAGGCCAGGGTGGCCAGAGTCCTGAGCTCTGGCGCTGCTGGGTTTGCTGTCAGTGTGAGTCTCATCCCCCCCGTGGCCCCAGAGGCCTGAGCTATGATGCACGGAGGCCATACCATGTCATCTCTAGAGCCCTTTCCAGCCCTGGAATTCTAAGACTCATGTCCTGGCCACAGAGAGAACTTCAGCATAAAAGCAAAGGAAGTTTCCACAGTGGAAAGGCATTAGTTACTATGTACACAGACTATCTTACTTTAAAATATATATGTGTATAATTTACTAGGATAAATATTTTTTATTATTTGAACACAGCTGTTTCCCAATAATTAGTTTGAAAAACTCATAATTATGATGCGGCAGATATTCATAAGTAGGATGTCTGCTCATTAAAAAAGTTTAAAAAGCAGAATGCTTTTCCTTTTACATTTTTAAAATTGAAGTATAGTTCATTTACGATATTGTGTTACCTTCAGGTATACAGCAAAGTGATTCAGTTTTATATATATTCTTTTCCCGATTCTTTTCCATTATAGGTTATTAGAAGACGTTGAACATAGTTCCCTGTGCTATACAGTAGGTCTTTGTTGTTTATCTATTTGATACGTAAGAAGAATGCTTCTTAACCCTGCCACTAATTTACAATATTTTGAATTCTGTTCAGAGTTTCTTATGTGAGAACTTAAGGAGGATACACTGCAGAAATAGGCATGCTCTTTTCTCTGTTAGGTATTATGAAGGACCCGATTATGTGTTTTGTTACAGAAAATTAACCCTTCTGCACCATGGTTTCCTCATCTACAAAATTTGAAGAATTAGTGTGTTTGAGTTTATTCATGTCTAGGATGTAAAAGGTTATGTCCTGTGATTCCACACCCTGGTTTTGCTTCTCTATCTGGAGCCATCGGGCAGAATAGCTGACACATCCTATGATATATCCTCCTGAAACCCATGAGGGCTTCCCAGCAGTGGGGAGGAGACCTGGGCTCCGACAGGCTGCATTTCTCTGCATCCTGGCTGCCAGCTAGCACGTCCCTGAGGTGTTCAAAATGTGGAGGGCCACTTATTTCCACAAGGATGTCAAACAGAGATACTCTGGGTGATCTCTTCCCAGGTAATTTTACTTACAACGCATCCCTATGGGCTTTGCATAAAATGCAGTGATCTTCAAATTAACGGCACAGGTAGTAACCTTCCATCCTCGTTCTAGAGAGGACCAAGCACAGGCTCACAGAAGGTAAGTGATTTGCCCAAATGAAAAATTGTTAAGTCTCTAAGTTCTCCACACGAAGCCCTGCATTTCTTTTGCTGTAAGAAATCCGGGTACCCCACCTGCCTCTGTGTGCCAGGCGCTGTGCTGGATCCCAGGCACCCGGCGAGCCTCAGTTAACTTCTGGGAGGCGGTTATCATAAAAGCCCCACTGCACAGACGGGTTTCTGTGAATACAGAGTTTGTCTCACCTGTTGGCCAGAGAGAGTCACGGGAAGCCCTAGGCTGGACAGACTCAGGTTCAAATTCCCGTTCTGACAAAATATATAAAGAACTCAAACAATCCAACCACACACAAAAAAAACCTGATTAAAATGGGCAGAGGATATGAATAGACATTTTTCCAAAGACATACAGATGGCCAACAGGCACATGAAAATGTGCTCGACATCACTAATTACTAGGGAAATGCAAATCAAAAGCAAAATGAGATATCACCTCATACCTGTTAGAACAGCTATTATCAAAAATACAAGGAATAACAAATGTTGGAGAGGATTGGAGAAAAGAGAACCCTTGCCTTTTCCACTGTTGGTGGAAATGTAAACTGGTGCAGCCACCATGGAAAACTGTATGGAGGTTCCCAAAAATATTAAGAATAGAACTACCATATGACCCAGCAATTACACTTCTGGGTATTATCTGAAGAACATGAAAATGTTAATTCAAAAAGATATATGCACTCCTATGTTCACTGCAGCATTACGTATAATAGCCAAGATATGGAAGCAACCTAAATGTCCAATGATGGACGCACGGATAAAGACATGGCACCTATGTGCGCGTACGCGCACACACGAATACTATTCAGTCATAAAAAACCCTGTGATTTGTGACAACATGAATGAACCTTGAAGTTATTAGGCCAAGTGAAATAAGTCAGATGGAGAGAGACAAATATCATATGACTTCACTCATATGTGGAATCAAAACGAAACAAAACAAATGAACAAACAAAATAAAACAAAAACAAACTCATAGCTACAGAGATCAGACTAGTAGTTACCAGAGGAGGAGGTGGCTGGGGGGTGATGGAAATGGGTAAAGGGGGAGAAATGTATGGATGGTGACGACTCATGGGGGTGATCACTCAGATATTGAACTGTAATGCTGCATACCTGAAATTTATTTTTTAAAAATTCCCATTCTGGCCCAAAGTTGATGTTTGAGACGTTAAGTCTTGAGGATCAGTGGTTTTATCTATAAAATGGAGATGAGCACTTGGATACCATAGTGAGGGGACCCCAGGACTTGGAAATAAGATCATCTTTCAAGAATGAAACTAACACGAACACTTCAAAGATGAAAATATGGAGAAGCCAGATTGTGTTAAGGAAACAGAATGAGTCCTTGGATAGGAAGACTTGGCAGTCACCTGACTGAATACTCTTAGCCATTATTAAAGGTGGTTATTAATCATATGTGAAATTTTTATGTGTCTTCCCTCTTGGTTGTAAGTTCCAGGAGGGCAGGAACCAGATCCATCTTTCCCTACCTTTACCTCCAGGACCTAGTCACACAGTAAGCCCTCAATAAATGAATACATGGAACATAGCTAAGGACAGAATACATTCATCAGAAAGGTGAGCACAGAAAGCCTGGAAAAATAAGGCTGGCGCCACAGTATCCAGGCAGGTCCTCGCTGTGAGAAGATGTACTTGCAGACAGACTGATGATTCAGATCTCCTGGAAGTGCACTTACAGGCTAGTCACACTCAAACATTCTGAGCCCTGGGGCCATTACTTGTAATTAGATCAATGAACTGGCCTTCTGGGTCACACATAGGTCTGTGAGCTGGTACAAGCTACTGACCCAAGAAATAAGCCTGCTCTCAGGGTGGCCAGACCCAGGACCACAGCAGGTTGAAAAGATAAAGAAAACCTTTCTTTTTTCCCCCTCTACTCAGTAGAGTAGAAGTCTCTTAAGGGCAGCCCGCTGGCCACACCCAGATGGTCTTACAAACCTCAGAGCTGCAGGATTTGCTGTTACATGTTTTAGAGCACCTACTTTGCAGGGTTGTCGTGAGAAGGCAGATAATGAAGAGGACTGGCACAAAGTAAGTGCTCAACAAACAGTAAGATTATTATTGCTTTTTAAGGCACACATCTAATAAATGACTGAGTCAGCATTCCATGAATAAAGATGCCCGACTTTCTGTCCCATAGAACTTACAGTGTAGAGTAAAAATAAGGACCACGGTGAGTTTAACAGGCTGAAAGTCTGACAGGTCTGCAGGGGGGAAGGGAAAGTCATGGTGAATGGGGATGACCAGGCAGAGCCCATGGAAGGTGGTGGGAGAGGAATAAATGGCAGTGTTCGGGTGTCATTGTTGCAATGACCAGAGGGCAATACCAGCATTTAGTTTGCAGAAACCAGAGCTGCCATCTCACAATGCTTCCGGCATCCTACGCAGGGAACCATCCTGCCCTAAATACCAGCAGCTCCCTGACCACAAATAGCGGATGCAGTGACCAGGTGAGGGGGCAAAGGAGTCAGATTCAGATGGAGAAACAGCACAGAGTTCGGGGATGTGGAATGGGGAGGGGGGGCTTTGCCAGGTCAGAGCCTCACTTACTTCTTTTTAGAACAAAGAAGGGGCTTGTTGACCTACAGCAGTGTGCAGTCCTCCGGCCTGTGGCGAATCACACAGGTCTGTTCCTGATACCACTTTGCTTTGTGCAGCTTGCTGGTCAGTGTACAGCTGCAAGCCCACAACGCAAGGAGGCAGGATGGCCACGTGGTTTGTCTGATTCCTTTCCTGAGCTGCCTGTCTCCAAAAGTCGATGAGGCCCTGAGAGATGGGTGGGCCCCAGATTGCTCTTGCTTTACAGAATTGTAAGAGGTGACAAAATGCACGTTTAGAAACAGCAGGCAATATGGTAAGGGCACACATGCGCGCGTACACACACACCAATAACAGGGAAGCTTCCTGGCTGAAAAGAAGTGGAACTTTTTCTTCTTTCAAGTTTACCAATACCAAATTTGCAGTGTCAAAGCAAAACAAGTTCTTTGAAATGGAAAGGGTGGTCACATTATACACATGGTGTCAGAAGTTTTCACCCAGAGAACTACAAAGCAAGCATGCATATACATACCCAACTTGGGCACTGTCGCGATACGGCAGCACTGAAAATATACTACAGAAGGATCTTCTGCCACTGATAAGGACTATTCTAAAAAAAAAAAAAAAAGAAATAACAAACACACTGAATGCAAAGCCTCAAATAAATTTTAAAAATCTATAGCAATTAAGCATTCACGGATTTCACAGCAGTATTTGCGCACTCCCGCCACCTCCTCTGACAGATGGTATTCTGCTCCCCTTGCAAAATGCAACCTCAGCGCAGCACAATTACACTGCCTCTCCTCATCCGAATTTTAACGTGGTGAGACTCTGGCGAGGGTCTCCAAGGAGCACATGTGAATCCATTCTCTGGTGAGAGAGGCTGGCTGTGGGCCGCGTGTATTATACAAGACGGAGCAGACGGAGCTATGGGTCCGGGGTGCCCAATGCGGGGTGAACAGTCATGCCACATTTAAACCATCAATTTCTACTTTGCAGTAAACAATGCAAGAGCAATAGTGCCAGAAACCATGAGCAGGAAAGACACTCAGATGCCACTGTGATCATTAGGGTTTTTCATATGCTGGCAGCGTGTTAGGTTCTGAGAATAACCGAGGGAAAAAATTACATAATCAGTCTTAGCCTCCATTCCTGCTATAAAGATACTACTGGAAACAGTTCTCTATGACGCTCTTATGCAATCAAAGGCACTTAAGAAAACGTTAAAAAAAAACCTCTCAAAAGTACTTATCTTGGCATCTGAGAATAACTTGCCAAAGAGAACTGCTGATGAAAAATTGGAGAAAAAGTGGAGGAGATTAAAAACCAAGATCCTTTAGCACAACAGTAACACACATCAGATATGGAGCTTACTGACTTTTGTCATCTTTTCCCTCAATAATTATAAAAATAAAACCAGGGGAAAAAAGCAGTAGTACTAACAGCATCAAGGTTTGGGTATTCTGACCTTGTGTTAAATTAATATCTGACCTATGATATTAAATTGCTTACTTGCTCAGGATTAAGTCAGCTTCTCTGGCAGGCAAACCAGGCCCTTTGTTTTCTGGCTCTTTCTGTCTCTCTGGTCTCAACACACATGATATTTGCCTCTGCATTTTATCACTCATCCATGCTAACGTACTTGCAGTACCCCACCTTCAAAAATTTTTTTTCATAAGGTCCCTGGTGGGGACTTTCCTTTTTGGCTGTGTGGCATGCATGCAGGATCCTAGTTCCCTGACTAGGGATCGAACCTGTGCCCCCTGCAGTGGAAGCACGGAGTCTTAACCACTGGACAGCCAGGGAAGTCCCCATCCATACCTTAAAAAAAACCTGTTGTTTCATATCTCTGTCCTTTGCATGCTATTTCTTCTGACTGTTGTGTCTTACTAGGTACGCTGGATGAACTCCTATTTAATCTTCAAAACCCAGCTCACGAATCACCTCCCCAGGAAGCATTTCCTCCCCTTTCACTGAGTTACTCATTCTCTTTAGGGTGCTGCCTCTACTCCTTATTTCCACTTCCAGGAGCACCCTGATCACGAAGTGCTGCTAAACATTTGCTGCTCTCTTCTAGAGGACGAGTTGAGGGTTTCGTACACGGAAGCCCCTCCAGAAACACAGTCTGGGCAAGGTTGGGCTTCAGAGCAGTACCTGAGTACCCATCCCTGGGAAGGCAGGACCAAAGCTACATTCCAAGCTTCAAATACCAGCTCTGTCACCTTTGTATAACCTCAAGCAGCCCACTAATTCTTTAGTTTCCTCATCTAAAACAATGGGATAAAGTGAGTAGATATCTTATTGGAATGTTGTAAAGAGCAAATGAGTCCTTATATGGGAGAGCCCTCAGAACAGTGCCAATAATACACGCTCAATAAATATTCATGATATTTTACTGGGAACTGCCTTCTTGGGTTGAGGTAAGTTTTCCCACCAGAGTCTGTGGATTCAGAACCTCTTCAGACCTCTGTGCTAAAATACACAGGCCTGCTAAAGGTGAAAGGTCAAGAAAGGACAGCTGAAGGCCGACATGCGTGGCCTGTCACAAAGGTGTAACAAGTACACAGAGGCACTGCTTCCAACCCTTTGGCCCTGTGCTGACAGTGTCTGACCAGGCAATGTCTAACGCCATCCAGGATCCTTAAGTGTTCTCTCTTATGCCAAAAACTGGCTTCTTGTTCTATTCCCAGAACCCTGCGGGGTCTCTGTTGGCTGTGGGAAGTTTTCATCTCTTCCAGGTAGAATATTCTATTATAGCAATGATATTCACTTAAGGACATTAAAAACATGCAAAGAACTTCGAAAGTCAGAGCAAAGAAAATCACAGTTGCAACAATGGTGGGTGAGTACACTGATACATGAACACAGCCCAGGAGCGCCCACCAGCCAGGGGTGCATGTTGGGTACTGGACACACATGTGGAGACGTATTCTCAAATTCTGTATTTCATTCCCTCCATGCCCAAGAAGCAAGAGACAGCATACTTTAAAATGCTGGTATTGTGGTTTCAATCGTGTTCCCCCAAAATACGTATTGAAGTCCTAATCTCTAGAATGTGTGGATGTGGCCTTATTTGGAAATAGGGTCATTGTGGATGTGATCGCTTAGGAAGAGGCCATAATATATTAGGGTGGGCCTTAGATCCAATGACTGGATTTCAAAAGGAGAGAGATTTGGAGATTTCTAGAGGAATACAGAGAGAAGGCCACGTGATGACAGAGGCAGGCATTGGAGCTAGTCTTCTCAGTACGACTGCCAATGCCACCACCACTTCCACGACCATTTCCATTACTGCTAATGTTACTATGACGACAGTGCAGGCCTCCACTGCCTGCTAAGATGTACCTTATCCGACAATCCAGGGAGGGGTGGAAGATTCCTGAGAAACAAGTTATAGGATCTTCCTCTCCTCCTCCCTCCCTCCCACAAATATTTTTGGAGCACCCACTCATGCCAGACATGGTGCTAGGTGCTGGGGACCCGCTGATGCATGACACAGACAAGGGCTCATCCTCACAAAGCTTCTGGTTGTTGGGGGGAGGTAGTTATGCAGGGGTGTCAGTTCTCTGACTGGGGACTAGAGGGCGCTATCGCACATCGGAGGGACAGTTAATCTAGCTTGAGGGAAGCTAGGTGGGCTTCCTGGAGGAAGTGATGGCTAAACTGAGACCTTGGGGAGAAGGAACAACAGGCTACAAGGAGAAGATACGGTGGCAGAGGGACTGGTATGAGTCAAGGCTGGGAGGAGGAGTGGAAGGCCTATCTGAGGAACACAGGTGCTGTAAAACTCTTCACTGACTTCCCTTGCCTAACCCATCAGGGTCTCCACTCCCCTCCATAAATCACTTTGACCAACACTCACAGCACACCCAAAGCTCAGGCTGGTAGGCTGCTCTCTAGAACACCCACACTGAGTCGTATACTTGCTAAGATCAGGTCTGGATGCCCTCCACCTGTTTCTGCCAGTTGTATTTGTTAGTTATATTTTGTTCATTAAAGATTGCACAAACTAATGCCATGTGAAAGTCAAAAAAAGGAGAAACGCTGTTTCTATAAAAAATAACACTGAGTGCTTTAAAATGTTTTCAAACAAGGCAAATCACTAAAACAAAAACAAAAACAAAAAAAACCCTGCAGTTGAAATAGGTATGGGCAAGACGTCTATAAAAGATAAGAAAGAATTGTAAAAATCCAAAAGGATTCTACACTTAGCTTCTTGGGTCACTTTAAAGAAGTTCAATCCGGACATGGAAGCAACAGGTGGGAACGATGATAGTGTGAGGTCAGTGACACAGACAGAGTCTGCTCTGTGAGTCCCAAAGGCAAAGAAAGACCTGGCATCACAAACCTGTGGAATGGGCGATCGCCAACATGCCCGAAATGAAAGTGTGGGGTTTGAACTATGTATGTCATTTCTGTGGGTATTTTTTCCAGCATTTACTAACCTCTTTCCTCGACCAAGCGATTACTGTAAATAATTCAGCAGAGCTGGACCTGGGGCTCAGGGGGCCGGGGGTGGTTAGGATGGCGATGGTGACGGAGCCTTGGTTGGGTGAGTGCCCCCAAGGGTGGGGAGTGCAGTGAGGAGAGGGGGACAGGGAGAGGACAGGCAGCAGAGCGCACGACTGCAGTGAGAGAGAGACTGAGGGAGTGTGGCGTTTGCCAGGGCTGCCGTCACAAGGTGCCATGCACCTAGCTCTGTGGCAACGGCTCCCACAACAGAAATCAATCATCTCAGGCTTCCAGAGGCCAAGGTGTGGAGGGCCAGATTCTCTTTCTGAGGGCAGGACCTGTTCCCGGCACCTATCCCAGCTTCTGGGAGCCCCTTGGCTTAGAGCAGCATAACCCCAGCCCTCACAAGGCCGCATGGCGTCTCCCCATGTGCATGTCTGTCTCCAAGTTTCCCCCTTTTATAGGGACACCAGTGATTAGATCAGGGGCCACCTTGCTCCAGCACAATCTCATCTTTTTTTTTTTTTTTTAACATCTCTATTGGAGTATAATTGCTTTCAAATAGTGTGTTAGTTTCTGCTTTATAACAAAATGAATCAGCTATACATATACATATATCCCCATATCCCCTCCCTCTTGCGTCTCCCTCCCACCCTCCCTATCCCACCCCTCTAGGTGGTCACAAAGCACCGAGCTGATCTCCCTGTGCTATGCAGCTGCTTCCCACTAGCTATCTATTTTATGTTTGGTAGTGTGTATATGTCCATGCCACTCTCTCACTTTGTCACAGCTTACCCTTCCCCCTCCCTGTGTCCTCAAGTCTATTCTCTATGTCTGCGCCTTTATTCCTGTCCCACCCCTAGGTTCTTCAGAACCTTTCTTTTTTAGATTCCATATATATGTGTTAGCATACAGTATCTGTTTTTCTCTTTCTGACTTACTTCACTCTGTATGACTGGACTCTAGGTCCATCCACCTCACTACAAATATCTCAATTTTGTTTCTTTTTATGGCTGACTAATATTCCATTGTATATATGTGCCACATCTTCCTAATCCGTTCATCTGTTGATGGACACTTAGGTTTCTTCCATGTCCTGGCTATTGTAAATAGAGCTGCAATGGACACTGTGGTACATGACTCTTTGAATGATGGTTTTCTCTGGGTATATGCCCAGTAGTGGGATTGCTGGGTCGTGTGCTAGTTCTATTTTTAGTTTTTTAAGGAACCTCCATACTGTTCTCCATAGTGGCTGTATCAATTTACATTCCCGCCAACAGTGCAGGAGCGTTCCCTTTTCTCCACACCCTCCCCAGCATTTATTGTTTGTAGATTTTTTGATGATGGCCATTCTGACTGGTGTGAGATGCTATCTCATTGTAGTTTTGATTTGCATTTCTCTAATGATTAATGATGTTGAGCATCCTTTCATGTGTTTGTTGGCAATCTGTATATCTTCTTTGGAGAAATGTCTCTAGGTCTTCTGCCCACTTTTGGATTGGCTTGTTTGTTTTTTTGACATTGAGCTGCATGAGCTGCTTGTAAATTTTGGAGATTAATCCTTTGTCAGTTGCTTCGTTTGCAAATATTTTCTCCCATCCTGAGGGTTGTCTTTGCGTCTTGTTTATGGTTTCCTTTGCTGCAGAGCAATCTCATCTTAACCAGTTAATTACATCTGCCACGACTCTATTTCCAAATAAGGTCTCATGATGAGGTACAGAGGGCTGGGGCTCAGCATAAGAATTTTGGGGGGATACCATCCAGCCCATAGCAGGGAGGTAGGAAGGAGGAAAACAAGCTGAGCGTGGTGTCACAGAGGTTAGAAGTCCCCTCTGGAGCCCTCTCATCCTTGCTCTTCCAGGACAGCACTGGTCCTAAGTGTGTCCTAAGCATGGCCCCAGCCCTGCCCATCTACTGGCCCTAATGATGGTTTTCTTCTCAAGACTGCTGTGGACCCCTGGTGGGGACCAAGGTCTGGACTCCCCCCGGCTCCCAGGCCCTCTCGTTGAGCAGAGAGTCAAAACTGAACCACCAAGGGAAGGTTCTCTCCAACCTCTCAACCTTTTTTTTTCTGTGTCTCATTTTATTTCCTGTAAATCAAACTGGTTGAAAAGAAGCAACAAGAATTCCCAGGCCGAGCACTTTTCTGCACAGGAGAAGTACCAAGCACAGTCGCTTATGACTGAAAATAATTTCTCTCAAAAGCCTCATGCAGAGTCACAGAAAAAGCCAGCATACCCTCCGTGCTCCTTAAAGAGGTACAGATAATAAAACCGTAATAAACCCTGCGTATGGTTTACCTGCGTATGGACCCCGGGTCTACAGCCCAGGTCCTCCTTCTCGCTGTGGCACCAGGGAAGAAGTAGAGGACAGTCAATGGGGCAGTCATGTTTGAGAGCAGCTCTGGGGGCCACTTCGGTGACAGAATAGGCTGTGCCCAGGAGTCTCAGAGAGGTGTGGGGGTTATTAAGGCTCCTTCAAGTCTATCCACTCGCTGTCCTTCAGGACTGAGGTTTTGCTGACAGTTGGTTAGAAACACCGATGATGATACTAATAAAGATGCTTCCCTGCCAGCCTCCTGCTGCTGGGGGGACGGAGGGTTCTAGTCTCTTAATAAAGAACAAAAGTTCTGGGGGTAGGGGGCGGTTCCCTGGTGGCCTAGTGATTAGGATTCTGGGCTTTCACTGATGTGGCCTGGGTTCAATCCCTGGTCGGGGAACTGAGATCCTATAAGCCGCGTGGCGCAGCCAAAAAGAAAAAAAAAAAAAAGTCCTGGGAGTAGAAATGCGTGCTTGGGAAGAAGCAGATGTTTCAGGGAACCTCACAGAAGATGCCCGACATCTATCGAATTGGATGGAGAGAGAAAAGGCGATGACACATTTCTTCTTTCTAGAAGGCCCGTCCAGAGTTGGTAACTAGCTGTTCTGTTTTTTGGAACGTGCCACTTCCTCCAACTCATTTTTCAAACTAAACTAAGCTGACAGATCGGAACTGATGAGATGACAAACGAGGTTGTAATTTAGTTATGACCCATTCGCCCAGTTCCCTCCAAAATTTTCAATACAAAAATGAAAGGCTACAACTTGACTTCAGTTACTGTACTTTTTTTTTTTTTAACTATCTTACTTTACATAGTAGATAAAAGCTGCGGGAATCTTTTATATTTTTGTTTTTCCTACTGAGTTCACCCTTTAAAGAGACAGCCCTCGAGCTCGATGCTCTGTCCATTATCTGAAATCTTTTTAAGTCTCTGAAAACTCCTGTCAAGGGATGAGACAGACCAGTCCACTCACTGCAAAGAGCACTTCTCTGCCTGTTCAGAACGCAGTGATTCTCACGGCAGACCCAGGAGGGGGCACTTCCGGTGCAAGTGGCAGCCACCGCTTGTGCTCAAGGCAGACATTCGAAAACCAGATGACTTCAAAAGGATGCAAAGTAATGCCTGAGGGAGGGTGATGTCCACTTGAAACCAGAGCTCTTGTCTTCCACTGCTCTCAAAGACAAACGCCCAGAGGAAAGGTCCTGTCCTAACAGGACCATGAGGGTCACCGGACATAATGTGTCTTTGGCCGGTGGCTAAGTCTTCAGTCTTCACGCTCACCTTCCATTCTGATGACCCAGATCTACCTGGCCAGCAATCAGCTCTCTGTTGGCACTAGCTAGACTCATAACGGTTGTCATTTTCAAGGGTGTCTCCTCCCCGAGGGCCGAGCTCTGTCTTTACTTCCGGTTAACCCAGGAGACTCGGGGGCCCCCCGGCGCCCGCTGTGAAGATGCAGATCACTGTGAATGGTGACTGGCTCTTCTCTACTAACCAAGCGGCAGTTCCCAGTCCCCAACCACCATCCTCAGGATGTTCAATGGCCCCCTCCAGACGCTAAGGCAGCGGGTCCTGGACTCCTCTCTGTCATGACAAAGGGTTTGCTTATACATGTGTGAACAGTTTTTGAAAGAACTCAGGTCATTTCTGAACTTCGTATCAAAATTAATTCACTTTTAGAAGACAGTACACTATACACACGCCCCTCTAATTTTCTATAAGAATAAGGTTACCAAAGAAGATCTATGGGACTTCCTTGGCGGTCCAGGGGTGAAGACTTCGCCTTCCAATGCAAGGCGCGCGGGTTCGATCCCTGGTTGGGGACCTGAGATCCCACGTGCCTCGGGGCCAAAAAACCAAGGCATAGAACAGAGGCAGTATTGTAACAAATTCAATAAAGACTTAAAAAAAAAAAAAAGAAGACGACCTGTGATGCTTGCCCTTGATTTTTGGTTGGCCAGAGTTCTCCTGATCAAAGCCAAGCCAGAGCACGTCAGTCGTCTGCCTAGCACCCTCCATAGCTCCCATCTGACTCACGGTGAAAGCGGACATCTTCATGATTCACCCTCCCAGGACTCCTCAGGGTGCACCTCTCCCTCCTCTCTCCCTCTCTTCCACCCACATGGCTTTCCTATGGTTCCCCAGGCACAGCCCTTGCGTTCCGGCCTCAGCACCTCTGCAACTGCTGTTCCATCTACCTTGAACGCTCTTCCCCGCTGGGACCACACGGGGCTGGCTCCCTCACCTCCTCCCCACGTCTGCTCAAAGGTCTCTCCATCAGCGGAGTCTTGCCCCAGCACATGCCCCGCCCCCACCTCAGCAGCTTCAGTTTTCCTCCAGAGCACATCTATCCCATCTCTGATAAGACACACTTACTTGTCTATCATCTGCCTCCCCGACTAGCCTGTAATGGCATGAGACAGGATCACGGCTTTATGCACAGGTACATCTCATCACTTAAAAGAGTCCCAGTGCAGAGCAGAGGTCAGCACCCAGGTGCTGGAAAGACTGAACACAGGTTATCACTGCATTCTTCATAGTTAAGGAACTGCTTTATTAGGTGCCGTCTATCCAGATGCACTTGTCTCCTTCCAGAAAAACGGCTATTTACACATAGGCGGTTCAATGAAATGAGGCGGAATGGTTATTCCCATTGGTTATGTGCCATGCCTCCTACCCTCCGTGGGGAGGGGGGCTTGGAAAATCCTAGTCCAACAATGGGGCCGTCCTAATACAAATCCAGTGTCCTAAAACGTGACACTCGTGCAGATCGAAGCTCGCTCGACAGATGCAACTGACCCTGGCTGGGTGCAAAAGTGATACATTTCTGGGATGCTATCTCCTTCTATCAGGACGGGCTACGTTAGCTCACTCTGTAGTGACCTCACATCGTTAGCCTCTATGGAGCACACTGTTTAAAATCTAAATTCCGAGATATTTTTCACATGAACTTCTGAAAAGTCTGTACCCTGTACTGTAATTGATCATCTACCTCTGTTACATTTATCCCTGCTAAGTTTAACCTCGGGGAGCTGTTGAAGGAACCGAGCCTTCGTTCTCCGCTATGACACAGTCTCCTCCTGCTTTTGGTCTTCCACGTGGGCCACCACGAGGCTGACTGGCCTTCAGGCTGCAGAGGAGATGATGCTCAAGGGCATACCACGTGCTCTTCCTCCCAAGCTCCCTTCAGGCTGACGAAGCTTGGCTAACACACTTCAGCTGCCTGCAGGTTCTCCAGCTGCACAGTCACCCAGCATCCCTGGGAGATGCCATGTTCTGGCATCTAATGTTCTGCTGAAATCAAGAAATGTCAATGTGGAGGTCCTCTAATTTACTAGCCTAGTTATTCCATCAATAAGGAGATGAAGTTAACATGACTCTTTCTCAGTGAAGCCATGTTGGCTGTGGCCACCTCCATTCTTTTCTAAAAGCACACAAACCATCTGTTGAACAATCCATTCCAGAACTCTGCCAGCAATCAGCTCTAGGCTTGCTGGTTTACAATTATTAGAACTTATCCTCTGCTACCACCTCAGTCTCTTTTTGACTTTTTTTTTTTTTGGCTGTGTTGGCTCTTCATTGCTGCATGTTGGCTTCCTATAGTTGTGGGGAGCGGGGGCTACTCTTCATTGTGGTGTGCGGGCTTCTCACTGCGGTGGTCTCTCCTGTTGTGGAGCATGGACTCTAGGCACACAGGCTTCAGTAGTTGTGGCACGCGGCTCAGTATTTGTGGCTCACAGGCTCTAGAGCACAGGCTCATTAATTGTGGCACACGGGCTTAGCTGCTCCGCGGCATGTGGGATCTTCCTGGACCAGGGATGAAACCCGTGACCCCTGTATTGGCAGGCAGATTCTTAACCACTGTGCCAGGGAAGTCCCTCTTTTTCACTTTTTAAAGGCAATGTGTGCCTGGCATTCAACTCAGAACTTCTTTTATTCTCCCCGGCACTTTAAAGATCATTTTTATTTCTAAATTCTTTCCATTCCCTGATCTAGTCCTGAAGACTGAAACATTCAAAATGTAAGTCCTCTCCATTTATTCCACAAACACTTGCTGAGGACCTCCTGTGTGCCCAGCACCTTGCTTTGTTCAGTCTACATTTCCTCACAGTTCTACTTGTTAAAGATGCTGATGCTAGCCCAGCAGCTGACATCTGCTCTGTCCTTGTACCATCAACCCCAAGAAGTTTACCATCCCTTTCCTCCCTCTTCTGAATATGGTTTTAAAAGCCCCATGGCTATCACTGGTGTTTTATTTTATTTTATTATGGCAAAATATATGTAATATAAAATATGCCATTTAACCACTTACAGGTGTACGAGTTTGTATCATCAAGTACGTGCACGATGTTCTGCGATCATCACCACTATCTGTTTCTAAAACTTTTCCACTGCCCCAAACAGAAACTGTCCCCCTTCCCCCAGGCCCTGGTAACCTCTAGTCGACTTCCTACCTCTATGGATTTACCTATTCTGGATAGTTTGTATAAATGGAGTCATATATTGTGTTTGGCCCTTTGGGTCTGGCTTATTTCCTTTTTTTTTTTTTTTTTAATACATTTATTTATTTATTTTTGGCTGCGCTGGGCCTTCACTGCTGTGTGCGGGCTTTCTCTTGCTGTGGCGAGCGGGGGCTACTCTTCGTTGCGATGTGCAGGCTTCTCATTGCGGTGGCTTCTCTTGTTGTGGAGCACCAGCTCTAGGCGTGTGGGCTCGGTAGCTGCGGCACTCAGGCTCAGTAGTTGTGGCTCACGGGCTCTAGAGCGCAGGCTCAGTAGTTGTGGCACATGGGCTTAGTTCCTCCGCGGCATGTGGGATCTTCCCGGACCAGGGCTTGAACCTGTGTCCCCTACATTGGCAGGTGGATTCTTAACCACTGCATCACCAGGGAAGTCCCGTGTCTGGCTTATTTCAAACAGCACGATGTTTCTCAGGATTCATACACACTGTAGCAGGTATCAGTAGTTCATTCTTTTTTACGGCTGAATAATATTCCCCTGTATGTATATACCACTTTTGTTTATCCACAGTCTGTTGATGGACACTTGGGTTGTTTCCATCTTTTGGCTATTGTGAATGATAATACCATGAACATTGATGTGAAAGTACCTGTTTGAATTCCTCTTTTCAATTTTTTAGGTACATCTGCCAGTGGAATTGCTGGGTCATATGGTAATTTTATGTTTAACTTTTGGAGGACCTGCCAAATTGTTTTCCATAGTGGCTGGACCATTTTACATTCCCACCAGCAACATATGAGGGTTCCAACTCGGAATCTGATGTCTGAATCTGGACTCCACCCCCCACCTTCTAGCCACGTGCTCTAGTTTCCTCCTTTGTAAACTGAAATGATGAGTGTTTTAGTTTCCTATGGCTGCAGTGATAAATTGCGACAAAGTTAGGGTCTTAAATCAACACAAAATTATCTTACAATTCTGGACGTCAGAACTCTGAAATGGGTCTCATGGGGCTAAAATCAAGGTGTCTGGAGCTGCTTCCCACTGGAGGCTTGAAAGGAGAATCTGTTTTCTTGCCTTTTCCAGCTTTGGGGCTGCCGCAGCCCTTGGTTCATGGCCCCTTCCTCAGCCTTCAAAGCCAGCAATGGGCAGTTGAGTCCTTCTCACATCACATCACTCCAACACTGACTCTCCTGCCTCCCTCTTCTGCTCTTAAGGACCCTTCTGATTACACTGGGCCCACCCAGACAATCCAGGATAACCCTGCTACTATTTTAAGGGCAGCTGATCAGCAATCTCAACTCCATCTGCAACTTTAAGTCCCCCTTGCCATGTACCTGACCTAGCCACGGGTCCTGAGAGTAGGACAGTGACATCTTTGGGGGACGTTATTTTGCCCAACACAACAGTAGTAATACCTTCCTTATGAGGTTGTTTCAAGGATTATTTGTATTTCTAAAGTCTCTCCATCCCTCGAAATATAGTCCTGAAGACTGAACTCATTTAAAAGGTCTCTCCAGGGGGTGGAGAAGAGGGGGAGTTGGGTGAAGGCAGTCAAAAGGTACACACTTCCAGTTATGAGATAAATAAATACTAGGGATGAAATGTACAACATGATAAATATAATTAACAATGCTGTGTGTTATGTATGAAAGTTGTTAAGAGTGGATCCTGGGAGGTCTCATCACAAGGAAAAAAACCACGTTTTTTCTTTTTCTTTTACTTTGAATCTATATGAGATGATGGATGTTTCCTAAACTTATTGGGGTAACCATTTCATGATGCGTATAAGTCACGTGATTATGTTGTACCCCTTAAACTTATACAGCGCTGTAAGTCAATTATAGCTCAATAAAACTGGAAGAAACAAAAAATAGAAGGTCTCTGCCTTAATTTACTCAACAAATACCCATTGAGATGAGTTAATGAAACAAAGCCTATGAAGTACTTAGAGCCTGGTACCCAGGAAGCACTCAATAAATGTTACCCATCATCACTTTATGTTACTCTTAATTTTATAATCCCTTTTGGCAATATGGATGCAGCCACAAGAATCCACTTCTCAGTCTGAACCTTCTGAGATCTGTCTTCCTAAAACCCAGACAAGCATTGCTTTCTTTTCATAATTATCAAGTCCAACATGTTCTCCCCATCACCAGCCCGTCTTCGATTTAGGCAGAAGTAGACCTAGAGGGTGACAGCTCCCTCACCACCTGCCCCACCTGCTGGGAGATGAAACACCTGCCAGCCAGGGAGGAACCCATCATGCCATCTGGTTCTAACAGCGGAGCTGAAGCTCCCACCATGGAATTTGTAGTCTGTGTCCAGGCTCTGTCCTTCTTCGCTCCTCCCGCCCGAGGGTCTGCAGCCCGAGTCCCACACGCTCTCAGCATGGTTCTCTGCTCTTGATCCGACGCAAAGCCTTCTGGCAGGTCCCCAGTGCCAGCCTCATAGAATGCACCGATTCCAGACAGAGGAAGATGGTTCTCACTTAAAGCGGGCTCCATCCTCCATCGGAGCCGTACCTTGTAAGGAAGAGGCTCACCTCTGCTTCTCGTGCCGTTGGACTTGGTCTAATGTCACAGAATGAAGTGGGTGAGCACGGACCAGCTGGGGCCCCGACGTTTATTTCTAAGTAGCTACCTTGATATTACGGATCATGAGGTTAACTTGGACTTTTTGTTTTTTCAGTGACACAAGTATTGTCTTTTATTGCATTTGCTTCTCAGTTTTATTATTTTTTTCCCTTTCTATCTCAAAATTTTGCTTAAAACTCTCAGTCAGGTCAGGCTAGAATCTTATAACAGACACTCTACTCATTTCCCACACCGCGCTCTAGTCCTTGCTGAGACCGGAGCCCAAGTCCCCCTTGACGCCAGTGCCTCTGCCCCATGGTCAGCAGGCTTGGAGGCGGGGGAACCTCAACACCAAGGTCTTCGGGTCCAGAACAGTGAGCGGGCCCTGGGTTCGGCCTGCTGTCCAGGAGGCTGGTCTGTGCTGCCCCGAGGTCACAAGGAGACTCGGGAGCTGGGCAGAGCTGTGAGTGGGCAGAAGTCGGGGCTGGAGCAGGGACAAGCCTGCCCAGCTGGGAGGATGGCTCCCACGGGCCTGGGGGGCTAAGCAGGCCCCCTTTCAGTCTGTCTTCCCCAGCACAGGAAGAGGCGGATGCACCAGTACTCAGGCCACTCTGTTCTCAGTCCAGACCTTTGAAGTGCTTTAGTGAACATCTCCAGGCTTCTCAGTAAAGCCTCTTTCCTCCCAACACGGCAGGCAAACCCGAGTCAAGTGGCTCCCATGTGGGCTGCAGGAAGGCCCCCTTTGGTGTGGTGTTGTGTGTGTACCCCGCACGCCCGAGGTGGGAGCATCAGAGACCCCCAGGCATCGCCCCGGTCCCTCCCTCCCGAGAGCACGTCCAGGCCCCCTGCTACCCACCACCGCAGCTCTGAGCTCAACCCCGTCCCAGGCCACCTCCAGCAGGACAACCTCACGCCTGCTGCCCGGCTGCGGTGGGTCCCCTACCCCCATTCATCAGCTCCTGACCACAATTTCCTCTGTCACCTCAGAAATCATAGTTTCTTCCTGGTGCCCTCCTGAGTTTTTCTTTCATCTGTCTGAGAACAGTCCATCCCTGCTAATAAATCAACCAGAGGGAGGAAGGAGAGCATCTCTAGGCCTTTCATCTTCTCTGGCACCGAAAAAGCAGTTCTCACCTACGCAGGTACAACCGGCTGTCACCACTGCCTATATTATATATAGCCTGTGCTGAGAGCTTGCTTTTCTGCCCTAAAGCCCATTTCTTAGATCTCCAGATAAGCTAACAGTCCCTCCTGGTTCCCTCTGAAAATTCCCCAGCAAAACCGCCAGCAACTGCATGCTTTCTGGACTGTTGACGTTGTTCCAGGGTCAAGGGTGTGCCGGGGAAGGCGGCTTCGGAATATACTATACACTGGTGATCCCATTGGTCCAAATCTTTTATCAACTGCATCCTCTCACTACAAACCATGCCAGGTGATTGATTATCTGACTTTGTATCCTCAACAGCATTGAGAAGTGGGGAATACCATTAATTTGGCCCCCTTTTTGGTTTTGCCATTGATTTTATTTAGGAAGTCGAGGCTTTCTATGTTTATTTTATGGTTCAAGAGATTATGGACAAAAACACCAACATACATAAATGATGAATAATTATACTAAAAAGGGTATAAGTAAGGTCTGGATTCAGTAAGAGCCACAAAAGAAAAGAAAAACACGGTGGTGAAATGAATAAGACACAATAATTGTGACAGTGAGAGTCAGGGTGAGAGAAAGAGACTCAGGGTATTCTAGTTCACAGATGACAGTTGGGTTCATTTTAACTGAAAGCCCTGTACTTAAAATAGGAATACATACTGAGGACATAAAAATTATTTGATGGGAGAGTTCAATTTGGCCATTCTAAAATCGTTGAATAGCTATAAAATTATGTTCTCTATTCAAGTGAGGTTTAAAAACTTGAAGAAAACAAGTCTTTAAATACTGTAATTGTTAGTTATTCAGGTTGTACAGTGTATTTTACATCAAATTATAGTAATGCTGGGCCTTAATCGTGCCACGAGTCTAACTTTTTAGCAATTTTCATTTGGCATAGATTAGAGAGTATTAGTGGGGCCCATATGAGCTTCTGTAAATCAGGAGGAGATCAAACGAAATGGTCTTGGGGCAGGAACTCTGCTCTGGGATGTGTCTCTAACTATGATCCAGGTCACAGGTTGGTGGAGAAGAGCCACCCCCAGGAACACAGAGCATCAGGGGACCCCAAGAGGTCTTGGAGCCCTGTTCCCAGCGTTGCTGTGAGGCTGCCATGAATGGGCTTCGCCATTCAATTATAAGCAATGCTGGCAACAAGGATTCACATCCACTTGTCACCAGGAAGGTTTTAACACCAAGGTCATATACATTTAACCATAATTTTCATTTAACAGCCCTTTCCAAAAGAGCAACTCTTTGCTGGAGAAACACATGCTCTAGACGTACGTCAGCAGGTCCAGGAATCTGAATTGGCGCCCAGGGAGAATCTGCTGGCAAAGTCGTGATTCTCCCCTCTTAATGAAAATCATCAGAGAGAGAGCCAAACCCGACTCCAAGCGCAGATCTGGCAGGATATTGACTGACCAGAGCACAGAGCCCTGGTGAAAAAAGAAAACGAAACCCAAAAAAGCGGAAAAAGAAACAACAACAACAACAAAACACCCAAAAAACTCAACTGTTTTTCTGTTCAAAATTTCCTAATAAAAATATATTTCAGTACTATTAAAAATTCAGTTTTAGTTAGTCTAAAAAACTAAGCCTTTGGTTGCCATTAGAGAGCAGTATTTTCTATAAACGTCTATGGATGATTCCGGCAGGAGTGGGGTGGAAACAGTAGTCTGCTAGGGAAGGTTACATGAGATGCTGTTCATCTTAACAGGGGGCTTCACTCTGTGAGGTCTGGCCATTCAAAGGGTCCCCTCTTCCCTTCCCCACTGGACCCACCCCCTCCTACAGCAGGGAGGATGGGGGCAGCTTTTGTTAGTATGATACCTGCCATTCCTGGTATCGTGTTGCCGCATATTCTTGATAAAATGAATCTTCTTAAAGTTCTTTGGTCTGGGCGAACCTGAGAGAGTACGACATCTGAAAAATAAAGCCATTTCGAAAACACAGTCAGTTGCCGTGGACAGCTGAGACATCTCCACACAAAGACAGGAAGGAAAGACCAGACTCAAATGGTTTGAGTAACCCCAAGGATAATGAGGACTATATGGCTGGAAGCAAGGAAGCTTTAAAAAAAAAAACCCAACGACAGACAACTTCCTCGATAATACTGATAATAATTTATATGGGTCTCTGAAGAGCCAGCTAATGAAAACTACTGTCCTCAGTTACAATAACATAACCTACACGAATTCCAACGACATTATTTGTTCCTGTCATCTTAAAAAGAATCCTTCTGTATCAACACAGGTAATGGGAACAGAAAACTGTAAATTTAAAGAATCCAGAGGGGGAAAAAACACTGGAAAATTCAGTTTAAAAACAACCCTGAATCATTTTTCTTCTGTAGCAGGACTCTGGCCTGAATTACCTGGACTATTGCCTCAACATTCAACTTGTCTCTGCCTGGAAGTCGCAGCTTTACTTTGAATGAGAATCAGAGACTGAGACCCAGCTAGTGGCTGTTTGTTTTTTTTTTAAAGATAAATTTTAAATAAATATTTGTTGAACAAATTGACTTGGATTCCAATTAATTTTTCCTAGAATATACAACATGTGTTTGCACTACAGGGATAACAGAACAGACCACAGGCTGAAAAGATCTTATGTGTGTATATTTTTTCAAAGGTAACTGGCAAATTCTAAGATACACAACTGCAATAACAACTAGGAAAAAAGCAAAAATCCCAGCAACTGAACATCTGAAGTTTGGTGTTGTATTGAGAAAGGGAGCAATGACTTTTCTGGTTGGGTTTTTGCTACCAAATATTTTTGTTTACCTTTCTGACCATGGACCCCGATGGCTGGCTCCTGGAATCAGACGTGGGTGCCTGAGACCTTATGCTTCAGAGAGTGAGTTCCAGAGAAGCAGTGCCCGGCTTCCCAAAACCACACTAAGGTCCAGGCCATCACCCGAGTTCATTCACTTCTGAACTTTGAGGCTTCAGGTAAGAGAATAACAAGATGACCCAACAAGGAGGTACAGTTGAGGGCAGGTGGGGTGTGTGGGCCCATTGGTGGCAAAGGATTAGGGAATGGGCAGCATCACAGACCTGCCTAGCAGCTTGAATCTTTACTCTCCTCCAAGGGCTCCCCTCAAGGGAAATTGGGGGATAGCCCTGCGCTGGGCTAGGCTAGGTGCACAGCTCCCAAACCCCCTTACCTGCCCTCAAGTAAGGGCCAGTCTTCCTAGAAGCCCTTTCCCAGAGAGTGCTGAAAATTATTGTTTTTCCCTTAAGAAACAGCACCTCAAAATGTAATTTAACTTGAAAAAAATATATAGTAAAGTGAATGAGTGCAGGTCAAAGCAAAGACATGGTAGCAGGTATCTGGTGGCTTTCATCAGGGAAACGGGGCTCCCTGGGCCTTGGATCTAGAGGAAGGAAGCCTCCCTGTCATTCATGTCCATTCCACCAGAGCAGGGTTCACAGAACACGGCCACAGCCTGAGTGGCCCTCCCAGCATCCACCACAAACTCACTACCAGCCCTAGTGACCTATCACTAGTAATATTTCAGATCCCTCCCTGGAAATGTTGTGAGGATTAAACGTGATGATTTCTACAAGAGCTTCATACAGTGTCAAGTGACACGTTCAAATACAAATATTCACATTCATACATATGTACACACATTCATATACACATTTCAAGTGTGTGATTATTATTAAAACCTTTAACTACAAAGGATGTATATTTTGTTACTGTTTGCCTCCTGTATTCTGAAAACCACAGCCCTTATTAAGGGTCCTGAATTCTTGGTTTTAAATAGATTCTTTTAAAGACGTGCAGAGGGACTTCCCTGGTGGCACAGCGGTTAGGAATCTGCCTGCCAATGCAGGGGACACGGGTTCGAGCCCTGGTCCGGGAAGACCCCACATGCCGTGGAGCAACTAAGCCCGTGCACCACAACTACTGAGCCTGCGTGCCACAACTACTGAAGCCCACGCGCCTAGGGCCTGTGTTCCGCAACAAGAGAAGCCACCGCAATGAGAAGCCCGCGCACCACAATGAAGAGTAGCCCCCGCTCGCTGCAGCTAGAGAAAGCCCGTGCTTAGCAACAAAGACCCAACACAGCCAAAAATAAGTAGTATAAATAAAAAAATAAAAAAAGAGACATGCAGAACCCTGCCTGAGGGCACTTTGTAGATGCTTCCTGTGGACCTCAGGAAGGGTTTGAATAGGGAAAATCACCCACTAATCCCCCTCCCTACTCCAAGCCTCCGAACCCAGATTCAGCCTTCTTGGGGTCCAAGAAGATTCAGCCTCACTCAGCCTTCCTGGGCAGCTCTCTGGAAGCAGACCAGCACCTCAGACTGCCTCTGTTCTACCTCCAGAATGACTGTTAGAGTCTGCAGGCCACCCAAGGTCCCCAATTGTCTCTCTCACACACAGCAGAAGGTTCTAGAACTATGTAGTCACTGGGGAGAGGAGAATCCTTGAAGGCATAAATGTGTGCTATCATTGGTTGCTGGACCGTTATTCAGGAGCATCCTCACATCCTTACCCAGCTTCCCCCCAAAATGCAGAGCTTCCTGGGTCCCCCAGTCTGAGGGCAGTGGGCTAAGAGCTAGACTGTGAGGATACCTTCCTAAGACCCTAAGCTGCTCCCTGCCTCCACACCTGCAGAAAGAGATGCTGTAACCCTCAGGTTTGGGCACAAAATCTCCCAGCCTTCTGCTGAAACCGGAAGTTGGCAAAAGGGGCACAGGTGGCTTTCGGTACCAGTAATTACTTAATGGCACGGCAGCCCGCACACATCAACTGAGACAGGCTGGAAACTGGGGCAGGTGGTGACGGCTGCCGCATTTGCTGCAGCTGAACTGAGGTCTTTCTGGACATCTAACAGAGACATCCTAGGTCCTTATTTCTGGGATACCAGGTAACCACCAGGCAAAGTGGAAAACCCCAGTCTAAAGCCTCTCATTGCAAATGCTCAGTCCTTGGAGTTCAAGGTGGATACAGGAAACTAACCTGTGATGTGCAAGAGAAAGGCAAGACTTTTAAACAGATAACAGGCGCTTTCTTTCCATACCAGCATCCAATTCTAACTGCATATGCTACTGATATAGCCCTTCGATCAGCAAGTTGTTTGTTGTCTTGTGATTTTTTAAGCATTCAGCCTCCACCACCCCCCACCTAAGAAACGCTTTAAGAGAATTGTGGCATTAACAACAATTGCCAAGGAAACTGGAAGACTAAGCACTCAGGTTATGGCAGGTTAAGCAAAGAAGGAATTAATTTCAAAGCCATCTGCATTGACGTGTAAAAATACCCATTTAAAACCATACATTTTGGGGCTTCCCTGGTGGCGCAGTGGTTGAGAGTCTGCTTGCCAATGCAGGGGACACGGGTTTGTGCCCCGGTCCGGGAGGATCCCGCGTGCCGTGGAGCGGCTGGGCCCGTGAGCCATGGCTGCTGGGCCTGCGCGTCCGGAGCCTGCGCTTCGCAGTGGGGGGGGCCACAACAGTGAGAGGCCCGCTAATGTAAAATAAATAAATAAATAAATAAAAATTAAAAAAAAAAAACAAAACAAAAAAAAAAACCATACATTTTAAGTGATGTAAAATTAAATTAGGATAGAATTAAACTGAAAACTAATTTAAGGAAAGATTAGCTGTTTCTTCTTAGCACTGATTATAGGATACACTTAATTATGCAAAAGGTTTTTAATAGATTCCTTGGAGCCGTTTGTTCTAGGTGCTGAGTTTAAAAGCAAGTTGGGCTAATAGCCTTCCGCCCCCCCAGTTCCCAAAACACTTCAGCAGCATTACTGGTACATTCATTTCACAGAATCGGGGAGCTGGAAAGGACAGAGATCAGCTGATCTGCCCCTCCCATTTTACAGGTGGGAAAACCGAGGCCCCAGAGTAGGTAAATGAATTTCCAAAGCCACATAACCAGTTGGTAGAAGAATCAGGCCAAGAATTCAAGTCCCCTGACTCCCAAACTAATGCCCCTTCTGCTATTTTTATTTCTTAGGAACAAGTAAGTTTCTAAGTAAATATCAGAATTCTTTATTGAAGTATAGTTGATTTACAGCTTTGTGTTAATTTCTGGTGTACAGTAAAGTGATTCAGTTACATATATATACATAAATATATATATATATATCCTTTTCCATTATGGTTTCTTACAGAATATTGAATACAGTTCCTTGTGCTATACAATAGGACCTTGTTGTTTATTTTATAATAGTAGTTTGTATCTGCTAATCCCAAACTCCTAATTTATCCTTCCCCTGCCCCCTTTCCCTTTGGTAACCATAAATTTGTTTTGTATGTCTGTGAGTTTGCTTCTGCAGTAAATATCAGAAATTTTTCAATTAAAAAAAAAGTCCATTAGGGAAAATAAGGACTTCTTAAACTGCCAACTCCCTTGGTTTCAGACTTACTTTTTAAACTTTACATTTACACAAGATTTGTTGAAAATTAAGTATAGCATTCTGTAAGTAAGGGTTGGATGAAGTTACAGTTAAGGCAGATAAGCCATTTTTACTCTGCCCATTTGTGCTATCACAGGACTGAGGGGTAGAGGACCAGCCTGGGCAGATTCTGAAAGGAGGGTACAGGGGTGATGGGGCCCATGACCAGGAACACAGCGCCCAGCTCCTTCTCTGGCCCCCCTTTACTACCTGGAATCCCCGAGGTGACATTTTAGAGCCTGTGACCTTTTTTTAACCTGGTTTCCTTGGTCACAGCTACCATATTGCTCAAACGACCACGGCCCCTCGCATCCTCTCCAAACTCCAGGGCCTTTGCAGTTCTGTTCATTGATTGGCATCAACTGTACTCAAATGCCAAAGCCACTCGGTGCCACCTGAGAACATTTCTCCCTGACGCTCGCTGATTACTTTGGGCCACTTAACAAAGACTGACAGAAGAACACTTGTACCCAGGCCACGTGGATCACACAGCCACACACCATCAGCCTTAGATGGTCCCAGAGGGTATGTGTGTTTTCAAAAAGACTTCAAAAGTGGAAATCGGACTGTCTGGCCCTGACTTTCTCTTTGGAATGATGTCGGTGATGAGATTCACAGTCACTGATGCTTCCAATCAGATCCCAGGCCTAGCCTGTCTATGCTCCACCCTTTATCCAGGTGGTCTGTGGACAAGACCCGTGACCTGGGGGTGAAACTCCAGTCAGGGAAGGAGCCCGCTCCAGGGGGAGACGCCTCCCTCCACCTCAGCATCCTCCCAGGCTCAAAGGGAGGAGCTGGGGACTCCCAATCCCTGGCCAGCAGCCAAAGCATGCATGAAGGGTGTAGATGGCGGTTCCCGTAGAAGCTGGTGCGAGGGCATGAGAGCACACACCCCCCCTCGGCTCTGTCCCTGCCAGGCATTCCCTGTAAAGCCACAGCGTCCCACAAGGTCCCGTCTTGCCTCAGCTCCTCCTGCACAGCCAGCTCAGCTGGGGCTGCGGTGAGGGCTGCAGGGGACGCAGTGTGTGTCTCCTGAACTCCAGGAGGGCCAGGTGGACCGAGGCGAAGATTAGAGGAAGGAGAGCTGCCAGTCAGAGGCCCGGCACAGCTCAGCAACTGCTGTCACCGAGAAAAAGATGCTTCGAAAGCACTTTTCTAATCCGGAGGGAGAAATGGAATGCTTTCAGCCCCAAGGGAGCACTCACAGCTGACCTACCTGAGCTTCCCAGCACCTGGCTTTGGAGGAACATCGTGGCACCTGCTAATGAACTCGAGGACTGTGATTCCTGTGTCCCCGCGCCTGAGAAAGCCGGGGCAAGGGACGCGCTCTTCTTCATTAAGCAGCAATTTTCAAGAGGAACAGGTTACCGCACCTGAACTCACATGCAAACTGGGCTATTCTGATACGTAATTGGGATTTCATAGTGTTCTAGTTCTAATGTTCCAAAGGGCTGGGGTTTCCAAACAGAGTCTGGAGATCTGATTGTCATTTTTAGAATTTAATTCTGTAGATCAAAAACTAAAAAAAAAAATTCAAACTTTGGCCGCCACCTTGTATCGCAGGCCATACACACACACATAAGTGCAACCCGAAAACTCACCTCCGTAGAGGGGCGTTCTCCTCAATATCTTCCAGGGTCTCCAAGGACGATCTCTGGGAGATGAGGCGACGTCTGCAGAGAGAGGGAAAAAAAATCTAGGAGTTAAAACTCCATTGTGAAATGGATCAGGCATTTCTATAAAGCTAAAACTGTTCTAAAAAATTAAGTCCACTAAGAAAAAAATCAGGCAAAAGGTGTTTTAAGAGGCTGCCATACTCCCAGCCTGTACCCTGAATGCCAAGCCCATCTTGCCTTGCTGAATCCTGAGCTTTCTCCCTGGTTGTAGGGCTGCTCTGGTGATTAGGGAAGTGATGGATACTTTTTATGTTGCCTAAAACCAACAAAAGATAAGGTGCCTCTGACAGTGTATAACTTTGGTACTGTGTGCCCTTTTTCTAAAGCATTAGATAGTACTGTTAAGTATTCAGATATCAGTGGTCTGAACCAGCTTTAGCTGATAAATATTAAACATTAAAACTGTACTAAATAAAATCTCAAAATCATTAGGAGGCAAGAAAAAACTTATGGTCTCTGGGCCATAATTTCGAAAGCAACTAGAAACAAGGCAGACATTATTCCCCTGGGAGAATTTCTCTGAGACCAGTGAGAATTTATATCAGGGCGTGATTAGGCAAAACACAAACTCTTTCCATCTGCTAAAGAACTGCAAACCACCTGCCCAAACCTCCTCAATCTAGTTTCTTTCGTCAGACTGAAATAAGAATGGGTCCTAGTTAATTGAGAATATCTGGTACAGGGACCAGGCGGGATGGTGGTTGGTAATTTTATAGCAAATCCGTGTGAACAAGGGCCATCACTTCATAGTAAATGATTTGGCGGAAGGGTGGTGTGGACAGAAAAATATCTGATTGGGTCTTTACCTTGGAAAAAAATGGGACTAAAATTAGAAGACTATGTCTATCTTGTGTTCATTTGATAACATTTAGGTTAAGAACATGCAATTATAACCATGTTCTAATTTGTTCTAAAGAATAAAAAAATGAAACAAATGTTTTTTGCTTTGTTCTGTGTGTACTTTTTCTGACCAACCACACTGATACCTTTTCGCTTTGTGTTTTATTTTTAATAAGACAATCAGAAGGGTCATTTTTGCAAACCATTCGAGGGCTTCATCAATTTTCTCAGAGCCTGTCTTCATGTTTTGACAGTCAAATCCTTTCTAAAACACTCAGCACACACCTCCCTGCTTCTCTCTCCAGTGAGCCTCGTTTGTCCACATGTGAGACCCAGGAGCTCTCCAACATCACCTTCACTGTCTTCATGACACACTGACCTTCTGCAAGATCTGCAGTTTACTCTGTAATTAACTCATGTTAAACTTCCATTTCTGTAATATGGTATTGTTAGCGTTCCAGCAGTCAGTCAGACCAGGGAGACACTGGTCTTACCTGATGGGGTGGGGAACTGATTTTATAGGTGGGGATTTGAGAGGTGGCCAATTCATGAGTAAGTAGGACTCGCCTGTGCAGCCCCCTAAGTCCAGGGACTCAGCACGCCAGGACCCCTGTGACAACACCTGGAGGCTGTGGCTTTGAAGGAAGTGTCCAGGCCATCGTGAGGCATAGCCCCCTAGGTGCCAGGTCTGGCTGGGATGGAGTCCCAGGCTGGGCCGGGGACAAACCCCCAGTTAGTCACACTCCCACCCAGTGTAGCTCTCAGATATAGGTGTCCCCATGCTCCCCATCCAAGGGACGGTATGATGCTACATGTGTGCTGGGTCAGACAGACTCAGATTTCCGTTCTGGAGTCTGGAGGCTCTGGGACCTTAGAAAACTCCTTAATCCTTGAGCCTCAGTTTCCTCACCTATGACACGGGAAGTAAGAGTAAGTAAGAAACAAAGAGAGGGCTTCCCTGGTGGCGCAGTGGTTGAGAGTCCGCCTGCCGATGCAGGGGACACGGGTTCGTGCCCCAGTCTGGGAAGATCGCACATGCCGCGGAGCGGCTGGGTCCGTGAGCCATGGCCGCTGAGCCTGCGCGTCCGGAGCCTGTGCTCCGCAACGGGAGAGGCCACAACAGTGAGAGGCCCGCGTACCGCAAAAAAAAAAAAAAAAAAGAAACAAAGAGACATGAAGTCCTTGGCGCAGGACAGTTAATGACCAGGAGCTCCTGGGATTTTGATTGTTACTCCAGTTTCCTCCACTGGGGCTGCAGCCTGACCTGATGCCCTCCCCGCTCAAACGACTGGGGTCAGCCTGGCTGTCCCAGCTCTGGCCGCTCCTCCAACCCCTGCCAGTGGCGAGGTCACTCCCAAATGCCTTGTGCCCGAGCCAACCTGTGACACGTGCTCCTTCCACCCCTACACCCCCTTCGAAGCAGAACTAACTTGGTGTCACCTTCGCTGAGGCACTGGCCACCTATAAAATTAGAGCCCCAGGCCTCCGTGCACCGTTCTTACTTAATACCAATGTCTCCTCTGCAGCTGTGATTAAAATATTTACTCTGTTTATCTGTGGATAATGTTCTGAGTTCCCTTTTTCATTTTTTTTTCTTTTTTTGGCTGCACCATGCAGCAAGTGGGATCTTAACTCCCCGACCAGGGATCAAACCCTCAGCCCCTGCAGTGGAAGCGCGGAGTCATAACCACTGGACTGTCAGGGAAGTCCCTCTTCTGAGTTTTAAAATCAAAAGTGAAACATTAATTTAAGTATGCACCCCTAAATTGTCATTAGACATAACATAGTCACAGGCAGAAATAAATGTATGGGTTTCAGATCCTGAAAATCCCAACAAATCCTGTCAAACTTTGAGCCTTCCTCTGCAGGCGAATGCAGAGGCACCTGTCACCTCTGCATTTTCAGGTGACAGGTAAACAGACATTTAACATTTGGCTCAATCTGCAACCAAGGTGACTGCAGCAACTGTGCAGCTTCAAGCTCTCCCTTCCTTCAATTATCGTATCAGAGGTCCCCCGGGAAGCTCTGTGGTTGGCTCCTTGGGCAGTGAAGATACAACCAAGGCCGCAACAAAGGCCAGGCAGGCGCATCCTGTTCTGCCCACCCACCCGGCCAAGCCTGGCCTGCTGGGACCACAAAGCTGATCCCGGCTTAACTCTTGTCCTCAAGGAGCTCATATTCAAGGGGGAATCCATGGGACCACCAGCAGGGAATTCCCTTAACAACCCCTCAAGCTCCTCTGGCATTTGAGGCTGTCTCCCTTTCCCACCCCAAGAAGAGCATGGCCAGCCCTCCAGCTGAAAATGTGTCCAAATGAACCCACGGAGGACACATGAGGCCCTGCCAGGCGCCCTGGGGCCCACAGGCTCCCGTCCAACATTCAAACCAGGGGGTTCACCCTAGAAAACTAGGTCAATTCATAAAAGCACACAATCTGACAATTCCCCCATCTAAAACCCACATCCGGCAATTCCTATGCTGGAAAAGACAGATGCTATTTGGAAAATAATCAAATTAGAATACATCTTTCTATATATTTATAAGGATTTATTTTCTAAAAGCCAGTACATTTGATATTCTCTTCATGAGTTGAACAGATATAGATTCTCTCCCTCTCACACACACAGAGGCACTTAAGGTCTGGATTCCTTAGAGGGAAAAAAATTCAAAACCCAAATGCCCACCTGTTCCTTTAAATTTAGCAGATGTGTGCTTCCCTTCTTCATGAACAGAACTAAGCAACATATTCTTTGAGATGCACATATAGAGCTTGGAAAGAACTACCACGGATCATTGTAAAGAAACTGTCATATGGTACCAGAAAAACGAAGATGCGATGCCTGCCCTTCCTGCCACGAGGGCCTGCCCTGTGGTGGTAGCTTATCTCTGCCCCTGCCACCCTGCTAAATCCTTCCAAGCTGTGTAGTAACCTTTCCCCTTACCTTCTATCTTCAGAAAGCCCACAGTGGAAGGGAAGGCTAAGGGCGGGTGGCCCACCTACACCAGGCACTTTTCACCCCGTTATCTGTCTCATAAACCAAGTCCATTACTGTGCAGACTCCTTACCATTGGGCACAGTTAACAAGCAGAGGTCTTTGAATAGTTTAATGACTGATAAGGAATACTTAGCCTTGGGCCAAAACAGCATGCCCCCTCATTAACCAAGAAGACATTCAGTAAGAGCCCAAGTGTTATACGTCGAAATCACTAAATGAAAGATTGAGTCCTCAGAATTCAGGGTTCCCCATCTTGTCTGACAATTATAATTTGGGTCCTTCCATACTGGCCACCAACACTTCTGAGGCCGATGTGGTTCACATTCAACACTCATATGTAAGTCAGCCTCCCTAAAGCCCCCAGACTCAGTTTAGAATACTACCCTTTGAATGTTGGACTCTGCCTAGGCAAGGAAATTCTAATCCATGACAAGGCTGCCTGGATATACCTACTTGGACCAAATGAATCCACTTATCATTAGGGCTAATGGTTGATTGTGGCGTAAGTCACCGAGCGGTCCTGGGACCCAGGGCTGGTCACAGTGGGAATTATAGCAGCAGAGCCTCACCAGAGTGGACTCTGGGCTCACTAATGTCCCTGCTGACCAGTGAGGCTGGGGCAGGGCCATCCTAGCTCCAGCTGGGCCCAGGGTTTAGGACGGTGATTTAGGACCAAGCTGGGATAAAGAAGGTGACCCCCAGCCTCAGCATTGGTGTCAAACAAGTAGGTCGAGTTGGATCAATGCTCTCCACCCAGGGAACGTTAATAATCTCTGGGGGAAAAACACAAGCTTTGGGAGCAAGAAAGGACCCTGACCATCTGGGCCAACCATTCCTACCCTCACAAAAAGGCAATTTAGCTGTGTGGTTCCCCCCATGGATGGAGTCCCCTTCCTGGCTGTCAGGCCGCTGGAGGGCAGGGTTACCTCTTCACAGACGTGAGGGAATGAGGGCCTCACGGATCCCTCAGTTACACGGGGGATGGGCCAGCTGAGGTCATAATTACTTCAGATCTGTTCTAACAGTTATTATGACCAAAAAAAACCCAAACAAAACCTCCAATCATAAAAATAACTTATAGCCGCGAGACACCCACAGACTTGTAATTTTTTTTTTTTTTTTTTTTTTTTTTTTTTTTTTATACCTCAGGAAACATATGGTGTAAAATGTGCGGGGGCCCCCCCCCCACCTTTTTTTTTTTTTTTTTTTTTTTTTTTTTTTTTTGCTGTACGCAGGCCTCTCACTGTTGTGGCCTCTCCCATCGCGGAGCACAGGCTCCGGATGCACAGGCTCAGTGGCCATGGCTCACGGGCCCAGCCGCTCCGCGGCATGTGGAATCTTCCCAGACCGGGACACGAACCCGCATCCCCTGCATCGTCAGGCGGACTCCCAGCCACTGCGCCACCAGGGAAGCCCCCGGACTTGTAATTTATTTGCTGTGTTACTTGGGTCCTGCTCCCACTGACCACGTCACCTCTCTCCCCCAGACAATACTGACCACTCCAGCCAGTGAGCTGCTCAGGCTCTCCTCACCTGCATAGCCCCAGGGATGGAAGATGCTCAGTAAACAGCAGGGACTCAATCAGGGCCGGTTGAATAAACTAATGAAGTCCACCATCTGCCGGTGGCTGTTTGGGATTTTCCCAGAGAGCACCAGACCTTCCACTCAATGCTTTTCTATACACAATTATTACTGGCTCTTCTCTATTCAATACACAAGGTCCCAATCTGATCACCAGGAGCCCAGAAATCATCCTCAGAAAGCTTCCCATTGTCTCACTACAGCGAGAAGAAGAGGGAGGCAGAAGACCCTCATCCTGCAGGGCTGGGGTGATTGGGTGGGCAGAAGGGCCAGGGCCCCCAGCACAGCTCAGCAGTTCACAGGCAGAAGGCATGATCCGTTTAAAATGGATTTCTTCTGTTTGAGTTTATTAAACATTCATCTTTCCAAATGGATTTTCCCCCCCTGCTTTTGTGACTATAAGAGTACTATGTTCCACTGTTTAAAAAAAAAATTCAAATTAGGAAACGTGTAAAGTAGAAACTGAGGAAATGACCTGCAAACCCCAGGGCCCAAAGAGCACCTTCTAAGAGTTTAGTGTATGTCCTTTTTGACTTGTTCCTATTTCCACATCAACTTATAAATGTGTGTGTGTGTGTGTGTGTGATTGAAACTATGAAAAAGACAAGAAGAATTTGCTTTTTTAAAACCAAAGGCAACAAGGAAGAGCAACCCCCCATGGGGTGAAGCTGGAACCTGGCTCCACTGTTGGTGACATGTGCAGTGTCTGAGCAAGATATAAGGATGGGATCTCAGAGAGACAGCTGCCAAGAGAGAATCCGGCGTCCTTCCCAGGCTGGGAAGCAGCCCCCGGGGCTGGGTACCCTGTTCTCTGGCTCCGGACCAGCAAGTGAGGAGCAGTGAGCACAGAGGGGCTGTGCTTGATTGCTTGCAACACCAGCTAGGAAGAAGGGGATCGAGGACCACCGGTAGGATTAGGGCTCCAAGCGCACCGCCGAGGCTTGGTCTGATGCCCGCAGGTCCAGCAGCCTTCCCCACGCTGAGGTGCAGATGCGGGAATGGTGGCCTGAGATCTTTCTGGGGGCTGGAGGACTATCTCACTACCTCAGGTAAAAGAGGTACTGCAGGCAAGGAATCAGGGCTGGACAGCAAGCAGTCCCACTTCAACCTAGAGACCACGGGAGTCTTCATCCCTCAGCCTCCTTTTCTGACTCAGAGTCACAAAGCTTCCAAGGTCCCAATCAGGGCCCAGCAATAAAAGGTGTGAGGATCACTAACCTAGAAAGCAGAGCTGGCCTTTTGAGCAGTTAGGAAATCCCTTTGCAAATGTCATAAGATCCCATCCCCTGGTTCGTATATCTCACGTACGAGGGGAAGCTCACTACTTCAAGAAGCCCTAAAGAGAAGAACCACTATGTATCTAAGAATCGTACTTTCACTGATACAGCTTTTGTGAAAAGTCTCGTTTTCAAATACCAGGCTTCAAAGTCAAATGCTAACATCCCCACTGTTCTTTCCTTCATTTCTCTAACGCAGCTTCAAGTTGTTGAGGTCACAGCACCAGGAGCTTGATCTCCAGATTCAGCAACTAAGTTGTGATAACTCTGGTCATGATTTGGCAAATTTTAAAGCCAGGATTCCAGATGCTCCTGTAGCAGAAGTCAAATCAGACTGTGCTCCTTGAAGAAGCAAACTGTTTTGCACCAATACATATGTGTTCACAGATGAGAAGGAAAAGTCAGCTGTCCCCTCTCAACAGAAGCTACAGTCTGAAAGCAAAAACGGCCTTGGCTTCAGCCTGAAGGTGTGTTTGTTAGGTGCATGCTCGGTTCTGCTTTCCATGATCTAAAGCTTCATCCAGCAGCAAAGGTGCTGAAACTGAGTGAGGCCCTACCTTGCTCACCTGGCAACGGCTGGTTGATAGACTATGGAAGAAATCCCAGAGGAGAGCTGTGGAATCTGACATAGCAGTGGCGCACTGGCTGGGCCAGGCCACCAGGCTGGGGTGACTGCAGAGCACCATGCCTGGACCAGTCAGGTCCTGCAATGCCACTGAGCAAAAAGCACACGGCTGATTTGCTTGTGCAGGAAGAAAACCCTCTCCCTGTGGCAGCATGTGTGTCTAAAGGCAGATCCATACGCAGAATACGGATGGACACAATTCACACACCCCCAGCGGTCACGGAATTTTCCTTGTAAAGGAAGGAAAATAGATCATCTTTAAGAAAAGAAGGGCTGCGTGGATCAAGAAACAGACAAAATGCTAGGAAACTGATTTTGAATCTGGCTATATTTTAGAGTCTCTAGCTGATAATCTGGCACAGAATCGCCAAGAATTGCCAATCAGCTTGTTCAAATAAGATCTGTTTCTACATTAAAAAATATCCAGCCATTTATTTCCTATTTTTGCAAACATTTATTTATTAATGATATATCAAGTAACAAGCAGCAAGCTGGATGCTGAAATACAACAGTGAAAAACGTAAACACTATCCCTCCCTCATGGAGTTTAAATTTATGGTCAGGAAGACAGACACTGAACAAGTAATAATTCTAGTTGTGAAAGAGATTAACACAAGGGAGGAAGAAAACAAACTACCTATGATACTGTGGGGCTACTAGCAAGATACATTTCAGTTATTTGTAAACATACTGAGCTCTTGTTTCCGCATGTGTGTCAAGAACTTCCCTGGTGGCACAGTGGTTAAGAATCTGCCTGCCAATGCAGGGGACACGGGTTCGACCCCTGGTCCGGGAAGATCCCACATGCCACGCGGCAACTAAACTGATGAGCCACAACTACTGAGCCTGCACTCTACAGCCCGCAAGCTACAACTACTGGGCCCGTGTGCCACAACTACTGAAGCTCGCGCAGCTAGAGCCTGTGGTCCGCAACGAGAGAAGCCACCGCAATGAGAAGCCCACGCACCACAACGAAGAGTAGCCCCCGCTCGCCACAACTAGAGAAAGGGAATGTGCGTCAACAAAGACCCAATGCAGCCAAAAATAAATAAATAAATAAATTTGAAAAAGAAAGAAAGCAACTCCGAATGTTTACAAAGAATACAGAGACACTCAGCTTGCCTGAGTCTACATTTGTTTCGAGGTTCTCATCAGACTCACCAAATCCTGGAAAACCAAGGTGTGAGGTCATCTTAGCATTTAGGGCTGTGCAGAGACGGACTTGTTGGCAGGATTTAATGACTGGCCAGGTTTTCACTCCTCAGATGCCCCACTCCACCCTGCCCACTGTGCCCTGCTGATCTTACAAAACACCCTTTCCATCATGTCATCCCCTAATTTGAAGATCCACAATGATTCCCTCTGGGAACAAGTTCAAACTCCTCTGACAAAGGGACTAGATGGGGAGATCAGAAGACAGGGCAGACACAGCACACATGGCCATCCCGAAGGCACCTCCCAGTCTCCTGGGGCATCCCAGGAAATAGAGGGGCCACGCCAGAGCCACGGGTTGACACTGCCACATTCTAATTCCCCCTCAGCCTCATCCTGGAGGGAAGGGCCTGGTCCTGCAGCTGGAGGGAGCAAGTTGGGCCAAATGTGCAGAAGAAGAGAAACGAGGAGCAGGTGTATTGGTTGAAAAAAAAAATCAGGACCCAGAAAGGTTTTGGGTTTGTGTGGCTGATGAGATCAAACGACATTACCTTTGCAATAAAACATGCTGCATAGCCATGGGGGTGACAAGTGGGGCCCAGACCAGGGCAGGGTGAGGGTGGAAAGGAGACATGAGCAATGGAAAACCACTCAAAATTAAAGAATCGCCTTCATCCTGGAGACCAAAGAGCACTGTGGATTGAACAGAACCAATCCACGGAGTTTGGGGCCAACTCACGTTATGTTCTGGGTGGGCCCCAGAATCAAAGGAATCAAATCCAGGTGTTTCTGTGAAAAGAGTGCCCTGAGCCAGGTGAAGGAGGGCGGCTGGGAACCCAGCACCTGGACCCGGAGTTTAAGGCCAGGACAGACCAGGTGTGGAGTGTGGGGGGGAAGGGGAGGGCACGAGTGAGCTTGAAGGAGAGTCAAGATTTAACTGGGAGAGGACCTCCTGGAGAGGAAGCAGCCGGACTAGCCCGGGAGGTTCAGGGTGGACTCAGGAGGGACCTGAGGAGGGACATACATACTTCACGGGAGCTGAACAGGATAGAACACCAGGCTTTGCAAGACATAGAGGAATTCCCTGAAGCAAAGTCTGGGAAGGAGCCCAGTAGGAGCCGGGAGCCAGACAGGCCCCTATCAGATGGCTGAGGTCAGTTCCAGGAGGAGGTGGCGAGACCCCAAAGGCCAAATGAACAGGCAGATGGGTGGGCTGGGGCCTGGCACCACAGTGAGATGGAACAAACACACGCACCCATAAGCATTTACACAGTGTTCCCTTCTGAATGGGAACAACGGAGGTGCAGGAACACCCGCCAGGGCACATGTGGGGAAGCAAGGTGCAGGCACAGTTGGCTGGAGACACTTCCTTAGACGGAGGCTGATTGCAACGGGTGCTGAGCCTTCCAAAGACCCACAAGCACCTGAGTCGTGTCAGATGGACCCTCGGCCTCCACTCATCTCCAGCCTCTTCAGGAAGAGTGGGTCATCCTGGACCCTCTTCTCTGTACTCAGGATGGGGCCTTCTCTTAAACAGTCCACCCTGACAATAGCCCAAGCATTGGTGACCTCACCTTTCCTTCCCAGTCATTAGGAGGACTTAACTGTTGCTTTGCAAGAATGCCTTTACATGCTGAAGACCTTTTAAGTTGTTAGACGGCAGAATGGGTGCCCTCTGTGTCCATATTCGGTGCTATGGGGTCTGCAGCACAAAGGCTAGAGATGGACGAGAAGAAGCCAAGCCCCGCCCCGGGAGGTGACCTCCTCTCCCCAGCTCCCCGGTCTTGAAGGGCTGAGATGTCAATGGGAGCTAATTTAATCAGAACGGCAGAGTCAGGTGGGGCTGGTTACTTCCCCGTTGGCATTTCACTGAAACTTTCAGAGGCTGCCTTGCAGCATAATCGCTCCCCTGAGTTTCTCCCTTGGTTTCCAGCTTGACCTTTCCCTGTTCCGAAGGGCCGTCTGTAGAAATGGATTCTGACAGCTTGGAAACAGCATGCAATTATTTATAGCAAATTCGGGATGGATGGGGTTTCGTCAATCTTTATTTTCTGCTTTTTCCGATTAACCACGGCCCACGCTCTGTCGCAGCTTATGGAAACGAAGACTAATCGTCCCTTGTCTTTCCAGCTTCAAGCATCGGCCTCCCTTTTCCTAACGAGGGGCCCAAATGATCTCACTCCTCTCTGGAAGCCTTTTTAAAATGCCTTGCTTCTCCTTGGCTGCCGAGGTTTATTCCCTTTATTGAAAGCTGACGGGGGTTGGGCACAGCTGAATCGCTGGCCTCACAAGGGGCTTATAGGGTAAGGAATGCCCCAGGGGTGACCAAATCTTAGTTCAAAAGAAAACTCAGAATCTGCTTCACCTGCTCTTCATCCAAATGCCACCATCTTCCTAAGGCACAGTGCGGTGCCACCTGCTCTGCGAAGCTACCTCTGACATTTTCTGAATTCCTACCTCATTTGGTATCTTTACTGTATTACGTGGAAATTTTGATATCTAGATATTTGTAGAATGATTGATTTTATTCTTATTACACCCTGTATCTCCAACCTGACTGCAAATACCTTGAAGAGATAACTATGTCTTCCCTTCTCTGAAACCCCCTCAGTGACTGGCACATTACCTGGTCATAGTAGGTGCTCAATAAATCCTTAAGTACAGCATGAACAACTGTCTGTAGCTACAGCCGGCACACAAAGGGCAAGGATGGATCTTAACTCCAGATTAACACTGCTCTGAGGGACTATTCTGAGACCCCTCACCAAACCAGCAGAGGCCCAAACCATATCAGGAATGAGGTCCAAATGAAAGCTGGGAGGGATCTCTGAGATCACCAGATCACCTGTAGTCAAACTTCTTCTGCACAGCAGAATGTTTTTTTTTCAAACTAAATCTTATATCAAGTCTCCACATATGAAACAGATTAGAATAATTATAAATTTAATAAGTAACTTTTTTATATTCAAATGTATAACTCAATCACTATTAGAACAGTGAAGCTATTTTGCTGTACAAGCAAATCTGAAGTTATGGTGACATTTCTAGTCTGAGGTCAATCTTAGCATCTAGCTTATCTCTTTTGGTCTTGGTTGTACAGTATGGAGATAATCCCAATTGATACAGATAGGTAGGTGCCTACGGTAACCATTTTTAAACGTCTCAGGACCCACTTCAATTAAATAGATGTGGCAGGTGAAGCTTAGCTGCACAGAATCAACTTACTGTGGCAACATGTTAATTAATGCAAAGTTAATGTATTGACAGTCACCAGCATGATAGCTATGAGCACTACTGAGTTTGTACTTTTCCAGTTTTAAAAACACTTTATATATGTATATAAGTGTGTAACATACACATATATAAATTATACCTCAAAATGTTAAACACAGAATTACCCCATATGACTGGCAATTCCATTCCTAGACATAATCCAAGAGACATGAAGGTTATGCTCACACAAAAAGTCGTACATGAATGTTCACAGCATTATTTACAATAGCCAAGATGTGAAAACAACCTAAATTTCATCGACTGACGAATGGATAATAAAATGCAATATTCTTCAGCCATAAAGAGGAATGAAGTACTGATACATGCTATAAAACGGATGACCCTTGAAAACATTATGCAAAGTGAAAGAAGAGAGTCACAAAAGACCACATGGTGTATGATTCCAATTATATGAACTCCATAGAGGCAGAAAGTAGATTAGGGGTTGCCTAGGGTTGGGTGGGGGGAGCGGGAAGAATGGGGATTGCTTGCTAATGGCCACAGGGTTTCTTTTAGGGTGATGAAAATGCTCTAAAATTAGAGAGTAGTGATGGTTGCACAACTTCCTGAACATGCTAAAAACTGCCGAATAGTACACTTTAAATGAAGACTGTATGAATTATCTCAATCAAGCTGTTAAAGTGATATCGAAAATCTATATATGTGGGAAACTACATTCTGAGAAAAAAATAGAGTCAAAATGAATCAACTGTTTGTGGAATTCCTTAAAGCCCTCGCTGAGTTCCTTAGTGCTCTATTGAGATAATACGATTATGAAAACTATGGATCTGGTTCCTTTCCTTTGACCAGACCTATGGACACCGAGAGCTTAGCTGACCTGCCCAGGCCAGGGCCAGATGGTCAGAAAGCAAGGACAGGGCCCAGATGATCTCACTGCAGAGCTGGCTCCTTTCCTTTCCAATGTGGCTTAAGCTGGCCCTTTCAGGGGGTGTTTCCAGCACTCGGTAACAGGAACCAGGTGAGCACAGAAGGCGGTGATAGGGGCACACTCACCACTTTCACCAGGGCCTCGTTTTCTCCCCCATCTCCCATGGGCATCTCCAGCTCAGCATCACCAACACTGCTGACAGACAACACGTCCGTCCCCTTTCTCCCTGCATCCTTGCAGGGCAAAAAAGGACCTCCTTACTGCACACATCAAGGTGGCATATTTGTTTGGAGTCTGAGACTTCGGCTTCCTTAACTTCCCATTTCCCTCACCTCTGGTGCAAGACACACTTGCAAACGAATCCCTTTTTATTAAAGGCTCATCCTGTTTTCTAGAGAGGAGAGAGCCTGGGAGCAACTTTAGGCCTCCAAGAGGCAAGAAGCAAGACAATACACCCTCTGAGGTGCTTCTGTCGGCGTCTGGGTAGGTAGTTTAATTTTTTAACAGCTCGTTTGGAGCCCTTTGAAAATATATTATTAGCACATTGGCCTCACCATATACCTAATTTAGCAACCATGGTTCTAATTACCAGGCTGTTCAGGAAGGGTTTCCAAAGTGAGTTTGCAGCCTGAGGGCTGTGCGGAAAACCACATGAATATTTACTTAGATGTTCCGTGGATTCAACTTATTGGATACTCTCACGAAAGTCTAACCCAGAAGTCTGAGTAGCCCTTTATGCCAGGGCTTTGGTGTGATACCACGGGGTTATTATGGAAAATAACATATTCTTTTTAAATAGAAAAATATTTTATTGAGGTATAGTTGATTTACAGTATTATATTAGTTTCAGGTGTACAACACAGAGCTTCAATATCTTTATAGATTATGCTCCATTTAAAGTTATTGTAAAATATTGGCTATATTCCCTGTGCTGTACACTATATCCTGGTAACTTACTTATTTTATACATGATAGTTTGTCTCTTAATTCCCTACCCCTATCGTGCCCCTCTGTCTTCCCCTCTTTCCCATCAGTAACCACTAGTTTGTTCTCTGTACCTGGGAGTTTGTTTCTGTTTTGTTATATTCATTTGTTTGTTTTAGTTTTAGGTTCCACATATAAGCGATATCATACGGTATTTGTCTTTCTCTGTCTGACTTGCTTCACTCAGCACAATACCCTCCAGGTCCATCCACGCTGTTGCAAACGGCAAAATTTCATTGTCTTTTATGGCTGAGTTGTGTTCCATTGTACATATACACTCACAAATAATATATTCTTAAAAACTTCCAAGGTGGGTGATATACCATTTCCAACCAACGTTTCCACAAAGCAACAGACTAAAATCAATGCAATCAGCTGCCATTTTATTTTCCTAAGGATGGTCAGTGGTGTCATTCTTTAGGGCAGGATCCTTAAACTGGGGTCTCTGGACCTCTTAGGGGTTCTGTGCACCTTTAAAATCAGATGTAAAGTATGTGTGTGTGTGTCTGTGTGTCCATTTTCTCTCTTTTCTAAAAGAGAATCTATGAGATCCCAAGAGAAGATTAGAAACCCCTGTTATCAGGCAAAGAATGATGCTACCAGGGGTAGCAGGGGTGACAGGGCAGAGTCCTAGATCCAGTTCTGTCTCTATTACGTGACTTTAAGCAAGATGTCACTGTCACCATTATCAGTGTCATCAGCACAGATACAAATATTCACAGTCCTAGGTATTGGGGATGCAGAAAAGAGTAAAGAAATGTAAAACTCGGTTCCTGTTCTGAGTGTCATGACCTAGTATGCAGACAGGGCAAACACAGCTCTGAAACTTGTAGACTTTGGTCAAATACTCACAGGCCAGAGCTTGGAATGCAGGTGAGCTCTGAGCTGTGCCCCACTTGGCAGGGAGGCAAGGCTGAAGGGATCGTGGGGAACCAGAGCTCCATTGAGGGTGCGTGTAGAAGGTGAGTCTCTGTGGAGTCTTTGGCTCTGCTCAATGAGGGTCAAGCCCAGGTGGCTAGGGTTTCACTGGGTGGCAGGAATCTTGGAAAAAGCTGAGGGATGACAGTCAAAGCAACACCAAAGCAGAGATGAGGGCCTTCTCTGAAAATTGGGTAGATTCCTAAAGATTGCAGGAGAAATAATAACACTTTGATATATCGAAAGGAAACTAGAGAAAAGTGAAACAGAAGGACTTTATAAACCTTTACCAAGAGATGGGGGCGTGAATCAAGATAGGCAGGTCAGAGGAGAAGCCTGCATATATACTCTGGGAAGGTCCAACACATGTGAAACTGCCCCTCTACCACCTGGAACAAAGCTCGCCTGAACTACCAACTGTTGTGCATTCGAACGTCCATCCACCATTTACTAACTACCCACGACAAGGTGCTGGGGGATCAAGAATGCATAGAGCTCAGTCCCTGCCTTCAAGGACAACCTGATGGGGAGACACCTTCAGAGAGATGATTAAAAAGGAGAGTGCACGGATGGATGTGTTGTGGGAGCAACGAGGAGACTCGGGGAAGGCTCCCAGGGTGCCAGTGCTGGGACGGACCTTGGCGACCACTCATCCAGGTGAGGAGACCACGTACGGCCCGGCTGCACAGGTCACGTGTTAGCAAAGCCCCAGTTATGTACCATACCACCTGGCTCATCTCCAAAGGCAAAAGCAACCTCTGCCCTTCTTTGCCACCAAAACGTATCAAGGTTAAGAAGGCGGTCTTCACTGTTTCTCTACAATGCAGAGCAGCCCCTCAAACTGATCCCTGCTCAGCCTGGGAGATTTTGTTCCCGGATTTCAACACGTGTCCTTTGAAACTGAAGCTCGTCAAGCGTCAGAACAGGCAAGGCGCACCCTGAGGCTGGACTGGGCCTATTACATTGGCGCCAAGATTTAATGCCTCGTAATCATCAAGAGCCCACTTTCCCAGGTTCATAAAAACCCAGCAGTCAGGCTTCTGCAGTTAGACTAATAAAAAGCACAATGGGCATAAAGGGACCCAAGGCCCGTCCACATGCCACCCGAGAAGACTTGGTTATGTGGTCCTGGAACCCAGAAACACCCCTACTGCCCACCCTGCCAGAGGCCATAGAGAAGGCGTGGAAGAAGGCTGATGTCCATCCTGTACGCCTGAGACAGCGCCTCCAACAGCACCCAGGCTCTCGGGAAGGACATCAGACCAGACTGAAAGGCGGCAGGCCCTCGTCACCTGTTTCTCCATCATTCTGCGAACATTACATCCCAAGCACTCTAACAGCTTTATAGATATCTTTTTTTTTTTAACATCTTTATTGGAGTATAATTGCTTTACAATGGTGTGTTAGTTTCTGCTGTATAACAAAGTGAATCAGCTATACATTATACATATATCCCTATCTTTCCTCCCTCTTGTGCCTGCCTCCCACCCTCCCTCCCTATCCCACCCCTCTAGTGGGACACAAAACGCCAAGCTGATCTCCCTGTGCTAAGCGGCTGCTTCCCACTAGCTATCTATTTTACGTTTGGTAGTGTATATATGTCCATGCCACTCTCTCACTTTGTCTCAGCTTACCCTTCCCCCTCCCTGTGTCCTCAAGTCCATTCACTACGTTTTTTTTTTTTTTCTCATTCACTACGTTTTACAGACATCTTTGTGTTTAATTCTCACAACGCCCCTGCAAGGTGAGTACTATTCTGACTCCCATTTCACAGCTGGAGAAACTGAGGTTCCAACATGGTATGTAACTTGCCCAAGGCCCCAGAGCCGGGAGGTGGTAGATAAGGAACAGGGCAACTTCCATACTGAACACTCTGAGGTGGCACTTTGCAAAGGAGAATCATTCTTGGATCTCTTCCAGAACTAGCAGCTCACAACATTATAGAGGAAGGAGTGGGCTGTCTTCCACAGGAGAGCTGGGAGGGATGGAGGGCTGCTCAGGGATCCCTCCTTCCCACGGGGCTGGCTGTCCTATCAGGGCCACCGTCAAGCCCAGGCAGGAGCCACCTGCCCCGCAGCTGCCTGTGACTTCACGGTGGCTGGCTCTAATTAGGGGAAACCAACAGGTTTCAAAGGAGTCTCTGGAGAGCCTCTGCAGGTCACAGGCTGCTTTAAACCCCCTCATGTACTTATCTGAGCAACAGGACATCTGCCCCCATGGTCCTTTCAAATTCTGATGAGTTCTCCAGACGTTTGTTTCAAAAGAAGTGAAGCTCTAACAGTTTCTGCTAGGTTTGAAAGAAAGCTCTTTTACTTCAAAGTGAAAGCTATTTTGCCAAAGAAATAAGGCAACTAGGTTGGAACGGTGGGTTCAAAAAAAAAAATTAACTTTGGAACCTTGGACTGGGTGTAGGGGAAGCTTCACTCTTGGAACTCTAAGGCCCCATTCACATTAGAAATAACTGAGTTTTTCTCACAGACTAGGCTTTTTTTTTTTGGCCATGCCACACAATGCATGTGGGGATCTTAGTTCCCTGACCAGGGATTGAACCAGTGTCCCCTGCAGTGGAAGCGCTCAGTCCTAACCACTGGACCGCCAGGGAAGTCCCCTCACAGACTAGGCTTAATGTGTTTAATCATTAGATCAGGTCTTCAGGTGGCTGGAGCCTCGTGGAGATCCCGTATCGTGGGCACCTGTTGTGGGAGCCCTCTGGTACAGGTGAGAGCCTCATCACAGGGGGCGTGGAGAGGCCGGGGGCTGGGGGGCTCTTCTTCCAGGCTCAACTGTCGGCCCTGTCTTGGACACAGCTTTGCTCTGTGCCAATTTCCCCCCCACCACTAAAAAATTTTTTTATTGTGGTAATATATATATAACAAAATTTACCATTTGAACTATTTTTTAGTGTACAATTTAGTGGTGTTAAATACATTCACACTTGTACAACCATTACTACCCTCCAACTTAAACTCTGTACTCATTAAACACTCAGTCTCTTTCCCCCCTC
>NW_020174563.1:2718862-2734895 GCF_003031525.2 Neophocaena asiaeorientalis asiaeorientalis
CCCCCCCGGTAACCACCATTCTCCGTTCTGTCTCTGTGGATTTGCCTCTGCCAGGTACTTCATCTAAGTGGAATCATACAGTATTTGTCCTTTTTCACTGAGCATAATAATTCATCCGTTGCATGTGCCAGAATTTCCTTCCTTTGAATAGGAGTACAGACCACATTTTGTTGAGTTTCATCCATTGACGGACACTTGGGTTGCTTCCAAACTTTGGCTATTGTGAATAATGCTGCTATGAACGTGGGTGGGCAAATATCTGTTCCAGTTCTGTGCCTGGATTTTTTGGGTGTGTTTTTTTGAACTCTGAAAGGGCAAACTGGCATCAGTCCCATCAGATGCTCCAGGGGTTGCCCCTGGGTGGCCCGGAGGCGGCTCAGGTGTGAAAAGAAGGGAGGCGGTCCTGGGAGCTGCCCACACAGAGGTGTCACCCAGAAGGCTGCCAGCCTAGCTCCAGTGTTTATGGGAGCCGGCCTGTTGTTTTTAAGCATGGGAATGAACGGAAGGGCACAAGCCCCTGCGTGCCTGTCTCCTTCCCCACCTCAAACACACCCTTCCCTCCATGGAGGCAAAGCTGCCCACTGAGCCCCCCAGGGCACACGTGGGCAGCTGGAGCCCTGGTGTGGAGCGGCCCCTTCCCCCCTTCCGTCTCTCTTGCCCCCTCTGCAGACGGAGACCCCTCCTTGCTCCCGTGGCATCCTGGACATGGCTCTGTCATTGCAGCTCTGCATCGTCCTGGTGGATTTTCCTGTCCGGCTCTCCTAGGTGACTCAGGGCTCCCTAAGTCCAGGACTGACTCATATTAGGTGCATAATAAATACCTGTTGAATGTTGGAACAAGCCAAAATAAACAGCTCCTCAAAACCCCCAAAACAGCCCCAAATGAACACTACACGAATTATAACCGACAGCATCTACCCAATGTGAGTTGCCTAAGGATGGCACCTTGCTAGCCTTCTAAAGTGTATTTTGAATGAGCTAATACAACTGCAAAAAAAAAAAAAAAGAGACATCTGGTAAATAACACAGACCCTGAACTTCCAAACAACTTCTTGAAAAAATTGGCCTGCAGCTGGACCATCCGGAGCCCGAGGATTCTCAGTGGGGGCCGTAGGGGCCGTCCCAGGCTCCGTCTGTTCTGCAGCCCCTTTTCCAGACATGTGAGGGAAAAGATCCAGGAAGTCTCCCAAAGAAGACTGGAAAGTTTTTGTTTTTTAAGTGGAAAAAAAAAAAATAGACGTGGAATTGAAATTACCATTAAGCAAACATAAAAATATGAAAGCACACTCCCAGGAGATTAGGGAAAATAATTTCCGCTGGTAGTGATCTTGAGATTAGTTTTGTCGAGTGAATCAAGCACCAGGCAGTGAGAAAGGGAATCTGGCTTCTATTTCTAGCTTCCCGCGCCCTGGTTCAGTCATTCAGAAATAACTTCTACTCCTTGCTTTTTCTACTTTAAAACAAGGGAAATGCCACCCTTCCTCCTCTGTCAGCAGAGAAATTGTGCTCCACACAGAACGCGCAGGATGCCCGGACTTCTGACACCACGGAGAGAATTCAATAAGCTCCCAGAAAAGCAGCCACCAACAGACATGTGCAGGATGCGATTTAATGACAAGAGGGGGTGTTCATAATGTATTACTGAGTGAAAAAAGGAAACTTGCACAAGTGGTATGTGCAGTTTGTTCTCTAGTATTAAAAAAGAGAGAGAGAGAACACATATCCACACCATAACCGATGTTAACTGACAGATTCTAACGCACCCATATCCACACATGCCCTACAGCAAAACATGAACTGGTCATTTCTGGGTTTACGGGTAATTTAAATTTGTTTTTTTCTAAGTGCTTCACAAAGGTATTCCTTTTTGTTATCAGGGGAAAAATACATAGTTTTTAAGAAGAATGTATTCATATTATACACAGAGACATAAATATGTATGTGTGTATGCACACCGTGTATTCTGGGTGGTAGTAAAGAATCAACTGGCACCATTATTGAAGAAAATAGGTGGACGGGCAAGAAATAAAAGGTTGATAAGAAACGCCTTTGGATTAAGTGATTTCTTGGCCAGCTGCTTGCACACACATCAAAAAATCCCTAGAATTGCTTCTTTCCAGCAGACAGGAAATCACCCATTTCCCCTGAAATGTGAACTTTCAGGCACCAAGTCTGATGAGGAATCATTGCATTCAAACCAACCTTCCCTTTCCTTTCGTAAATCACCTCTAAATGAGAGATTGCTTCTAGATAGGCGGGGAGTAAAGAGCAAAATCTTTAGAGTGATGTACACCCATGTTCAAAGCAGTATTAGTCACAGTAGCCAAAAGGTGGAAACAACCCAAGTGTCCATGAACGGAAGAATGGATAAACAAAATGTGGTGTGTGTATGTATATATATATATATATATATATATATATATAAATATATATATATATATACATACACACAATGGAGTATTATCCAGCCTTAAAAAGGAAGGAAACTTTTGACACGTGCTACAACATAGATGAACCTTAAGGATTTTATGCTAAGTGAAATAAGCCAGTTATGAAAGGACAAATACTACATGATTCCACTTATATGGGGCACCTAGAGTAGTCAAATTCATAAAGACACAAAGTAGAATGGTGGTGTCCAGGAGCTGGGGAGAGGGAGTAGTAGGGAGTTATTGTTTAATGGGTATAGATTGACAGTTTTGCAACATGAAAAGAGTTCTGGAGATTAACTGCAAAACAATGTGAATGTTTAACACTACTGAACTGTACACTTAAAAATGGATAAGAGGGTAAATTTATGGTGGGTTTACACTCTACCCGGTTTGGTTTATGGATGCAGGGAGCAATTTCTGGCACGCAGAAATCCCTCTTTTCCTGGGTGGAAGAAAGATAGAACCCGACCCTAGGAGTCAGTGCACCAAAATGTTAGCAGTGATGGGATTACACATGGTTGTACTGGTTACTTTTTAACTGTCATTCTTTTTTTTTTTTTTGGTTGGTTTGGGTCTTTGTTGCTGCGTGCGGGCCTTTTCTAGTTGCGGTGAGCGGGGGCTACTCTTCGTTATGGTGAGTGGGCTTCTCACTGCAGTGGCTTCTCTTGTAGAGCATGGGCTCTAGCGGCACAGGCTTCAGCAGTTGTGGCGCATGGGCTTAGTTGCTCCATGGCATGTGGGATCTTCCTGGACCAGGGCTCGAACCCGTGTCCCCTGCATTGGCAGGCAGGTTCTTAACCACTGCCCCCCCAAGGAAGCCCTATCATTCTTTTTTTTTTTTTTTTTTGTGGTACGCAGGCCTCTCACTGTTGTGGCCTCTCCCGTTGCAGAGCACAGGCTCTGGACGCGCAGGCTCAGCGGCCATGGCTCACGGGCCCAGCCGCTCCACGGCATGTGGGATCCTCCCGGACCGGGGCATGAACCCATGTCCCCTGCATCGGCAGGTGGACTCTCAACCACTGTACCACCAGGGAAGGCCCCTGTCATTCATTTGTTTTTTTTTTGTTTTTTTGGTGGTTCGCGGGCCTCTCACTGTTGTGGCCTCTCCCGTTGCGGAGCACAGGCTCTGGACGCGCAGGCTCAGCGGCCATGGCTCACGGGCTGAGCCGCTCCGCGGCATGTGGGATCTTCCCAGACCGGGGTACGAACCCGTGTCTCCTGCATCGGCAGGCGGACTCTGAACCACTGCGCCACTAGGGAAGCCCTGTCATTCATTTTTAATACAACTTTAGAGACAACTTTTCTGAAACACAGATTTCCAAAAAGCACCACTAAAGTGTTTTAGGAGAAAGTATGAAGGTAAAGTGAGAGTTGGTGGTTTATTGATTGATTGATTGGTTGGTTTTAATGTTCAAAGCAGGATCTTTATCACAGTCCACAGGCCAGTTCGAATTTACAAGGGACCTCCACTGACAAGGGGGTCTCAGGATGAAGTCCAAACCGGACATATGGCCCCTACAGAGAACATTTGGCGGGCGGGGGGGATGCGCGTGCCCACCTCTCCCCCACACACGTTGGGCCTTCTGTTTTGATGGTGTCAGACAACAGATGTGCTCGAGGTCCCTCCTGGAAGGGCGCGCTGGACAGACGGACAGGCCACAAAGGCATCACACATGACAGCACAGGGCAGCACAGCCGTCCACAGCTCCACACACTGTGCACCTGGCATTGCACCTGGGGCAGAGGGTCTTGCAAAAGAAAACTGGAGGACAACTCTGCCTCTGTCTCTTCTCATTTCTCAGTTTCCTCTAGTAACCCACCCCCTATCCAAACAGCTATCTGAGAACCAACACATCTTTTTGAAAGTCCTCACTTGGGAGAATCTCCTTTTATTTAGATAATTTCCGTAGCCACAGACAAGAATTACCTGACAATTCTCTGGAGACAAGAATCCTAGCACCTGGTGAGGCCATTTAAACGGTGTAACTTGACAATGAGTTGAAAAAACCAGTCAAACCGTTATCATTTTCTCTACCTAGATTTTTAGGATGAGACAAAAATGGGGGAAAAAAATCACAAATTCTTCTTAGAATAGAAAGAGCCCTTGGAACAGCAGACCAATTCTAATCTCGCTAGGAGCAACTAACTTTTTGTCTGTGCATGTGTTTTAATTATTTATTTTTAAACTTCAACAGATGTCTTTTATAAGCTCACACGGCCAGGATCATCTGACCGGAATCTATTTAGCAGGCTATCTTGCACTGACGCCTTTCGCTGAATAAACACTGACATGGAAGAAAGAATCACTTGTTCACTGATAAAAGTGTATACGATGGAAAAAAACCATCTAGGGTAAAAGGTCTACTTGAAACGTGTCACAAAATACTTGCTTATAGGAAAGGTGCCCTTTCCCCTTAAGGAAATAGGAGTTTTCTTTCTCTTTAAAAAAATTTTATTGAAGTATAGTTGATTTACAATGCTGTGTTAATTTTTGCTGTACAGCAAAGTGATTCAGTTACATATATTCTTTTCCATTGTGGTTTATCACAGGATACCAAATATAATAGTTCCCTGTGCTATACAATACAACCTTGCTGTTTATCCATCCGATATATACTAGTTTGCATCTGCTAATCCCAAACTCCCAATCCTTCCCTGCCCCAACCCCCTTCTCCTTGGCAACCACAAGTCTGTTCTCTATGTCTGTGAGTCTGTTTCTGTTTCATAGATATGTTCGTTTGTGTCATTTTTCAGATTCCACATATAAGTGATATCATATGGTATTTGTCTTTCTCTTTCTGACTTACTTCACTTAGTATGATCATCTCTAGGTCCATCCATGTAGTTGCAAATAGCATTATTTCAGTCTTTTTAATGGCTGAGTAATATTCCTGTGTGTGTGTGTGTGTGTGTGTGTGTAGGTGTATGTGTATCACATCTTCCTTATCCATTCATCTGTCAATGGACATTTAGGTTGTTTCCATATCTTGGCTATTGTAAATAGTGCTGCTATGAACACAGGGGTGCATGTATCTTTTTGAATGATGGTTTTGTCTGGGTATATGCTCAGGAGTGGGATTGCTGGATCATATGGCAACTCTATTTTTAGTTTTTTGAGGAACCTCAAAATAGAAGTTTTCTAACAAGAGAACTCTGGTGAGCTTATGTTATAAAGGCAAGCAGGTGGGACTTCCCTGGCGGTCCAGTGGTTGGGACTTCGCCTTCCAATGCAGGGGGTGCAGGTTCAATCCCTGGTTGGGGAGTTGGGATCCCACATGCCTCCGGGCCAAAGGACCAAAGCATAAAACAGAAGCAATATTGTAACAAATTCAATAAAGACTTTAAAGATGGTCCACATCAAAAAAAAAAATCTTTAAAAAAAAATAAAATAAAGGCAAGCAGTTTAGGCAAAAGCAAAGTGTAATATTAGATACAAACACAAATATGAATTTAGCTCTGCAATTTTTTATAAGCAAATAACAGAAAGCCCCACCTCACACCCCAGGGCTGGAAAGTTCCAAACTCTGTTTCTAGAAAGCAAACAGAAATTTCCTACATTGCTCTCATAGTCTGCTGCTATATGTCCTTGTTCCTAATTGAAGCATCCCCCCACAAAAGATTAATTTTGTGCCACTCAACTGTGAGACCCGGGTCTGTGGAGGGAGGGAAGAAATGCAGAAAGTAACTTGACTGCCCAAGAGTGGGGCTTCCAGAGAGAAAAAAAGAATCGATTCCCAAATCACTACCATATCGTAATTACCCAGATGTGGAAATAATGTTACATCCTTTGTTTTTACCTTCTGCTGGTGACATGAAAGGCATTACCAAGGAGATGGGTGGGCTGCCTGGGGTCTGGTTAGAAGGTACGTGTCTGATGGGTCCTGGGATGGTCTCCCCATTCCTGTGGGACACAGGACTGCTTTTGACTAACATCTGTACCAGTTGCTGAGTCGCAGAAGGAAGGGGAGGAAAACTGGCAGTTTTAAATACACTTGATTAGCTGTAAAGATGGAGGTTCTGGGGGGACACAGAAATTTGCTCTTTACATGCCTTAATTATGCTCTCCCCTTGTGACATCTCATGTTCTTGTCTTCTACCACTTGAATGTTCACAGTCAGGGACTATTAAAACCCAGCAGATGCCCGCTAATATTTGCTCGTCTGATTAGCTGTCCACTCATCAAAAATGGCAGGGACTTGACAAAAGTCTTTAATCTGCTGACTGCTGACAGTCAAACTGGATATAGAAAGCTCTAAAACAGATTTTCCAGGTCTGAACTACATAACCCAAATGGATCGAAAGGACTGGAAAATCGCAAAATCTCCTCTTGGCTCTGGGCCGTGCAATTACAACCATACTTTCCTATTTGCCTAATTTAAGAGCCATCGCTGATGACCGGACACTCATTTTCTGAGCACCTGTCAGCTAAATAATCATCATGGCTCATGCACAGAGGGTCTAAGGCAGGAGCAGGTCTAAGCACTGAATATGAATTACATAGAATTCTCACATTAACCACACACACTTGGTGTTAATACTGTATTTTACAAACGAGGAAACCAAAAGCCAGAAAAGGCTTTATTTAGAAATTGCCTGAAGTCATGCAGGTAGGGAGTAGCAAAGCCAGGATTCAAACCTAGGTCTGGCTGCAGAATTTACATTCTTAGTCACCTTTATCTGATTAACTCACAGAGAAGTCATTAGGAAGATAACGTTTTCAACCGTATTAAACTGTGATGTCAGCATTCAAATTCTGCTGTTTAAAGCACTCATCCTATCTTGTAACTGTGCCTGCACTGGCAGAAGTGGGAAGAAAATGGCCAGAAAGTCAGACTCCACTTTCTGCTGGGACCCCCGAGTCAAGTCTTTTCTCTGGTTCTTGGTTTCCTCGTCAATACAGGGAAGACAAAAACGCCAGCCTTTCCCCAATCAGGGGTGTGATCGGGAATAAATGTGAGAATGGATGGGGCAGGCCTCTGTAAAACAGAAAATGGACCCCCCCCCGGCCCCCAAGACAGGCCAGCTTTAGGAAGCTTCTAGCATACAGCACGTACTTATACCTGGACAAAGTACAGGCAAGTCTCATTATCTGCAGATTCTGTAGCTGCAAATTTGCCCTCTTGCTAATATATATCTGTATCCTTGCAACATTTTGTGCACTTTCGCGCTTGTTGTTGGTACTTTCGCTGTTTAAAATGGCCCCCAGGCCAAATGCTGTCTAGTATGTGACCAACGGGGAAAACTTGTGACAGAGAAGCTTTGTCTAGACAAGAGTTACTGCTGGCCGTGAGTTCAATGCTAATGAATTAACAATATATATTAAATAAGGTATCTCCAAGCAGAGACACACGTGAAACCAGATTATACATTGACTGGATGATGAAAATGTGACCAGAGGCTGGCAGGGTACTTCCCTGGAGCAATGGTCCAGTGTTCAGTGCTTGCAGCTCACTCAGGGTTCACGGCCACTTGACAGAACATAACTATGCACTACCATATAAGCTAAAAGTTTTATGATACAAATTCACTCTCCTGGAGTAGAGGCAGTTAACTTGGACGAAGCTGAGCTCTAAAGAGGAAATGCTTAAGTACTTGGAGCTCAGTCTTGGCCCTCCCTGGGTCTCCATCCACAGCCCGTTAGCCTTTGGCCAATATTAGCCTCAGTGAGCAGGGTCGTGGGCTCTCATCCTTTCATTCCATGGCAGCCTCGCTGCTCTGGGCCTCTTCAAGGTCCCTCTCGTCCACCTGAATGTCCACGGCCCGGCTGCTGTAGGAAACACCAAGGCCCGTCTGGGGGGCGTGGAGCCCCTCTGTTCTAGGTGACCCTACTCCACGCCACTCCTGTGATCCTCCCACCACCCGGCTCTGACAGTCCTTTTTTCCAGGCTGAGCCTCCAAGAGAGATTCTCACCCAAGTCTGACAATGGCATCTAGGGTGAGGAGCCAGAATCTAGACTCATCCCTCCCTGTCAGGTCACCCGGGAGACTCTCCGACAACTTGAATGGGAAAGTCAGCATATATTCTTACACAGAGGCACCTTTCAGAAAGCATTCAAGGAACGCAGCAGAGGTGTCAGGCTACTCAAGACTCATTTTATGAGTCATTCCAGCGCCAGCAAGGAAAACGGCCTGGAGGAGAAGGGAACGCTGCTGAGACCAAAGACTCAAAACGAAAAACCAACTTTTTTAAGCCACTAGGGGAAAATGTGCAAGTCACCCGATGAGCCTGGGGTCCTGTGGAGACCACAAGAGGCCGGCTGCCCCAGATGCAGCGCTCTTGTGTTTCTCCTCTGACCTAAGGTTGAAGTAGAACAGAAATGAAGCTACTGGTTCCGGACATGGCTACACAGGCTGAATGAGCTCCCAGGGCAAGTGGGAGATGCCAATACTAATGTCACCTCGATTCCTTCTGCCAGGGTTATAATAAACTGGAGACTTCCTCCCTTGGGCATCCTCTGTTAATTGCCCTTTATAAACGTTCTGTTGGCTGGGCCTGTAATATGCATTATGTTCCCTTTGAAAACAAAACGAAACTTCTAAAATATCAATCGTCATTCCAAATGGCACAGTGATTTGTTTTCCAACTCACACTCTCGGATTAGCTGGGGAGTCTGTCTGAAAGGCAGTCATCTGGTATCAATTTGTGACAATATAAAATCAAAGCTGAACTCCCATGTAAATATACTTTTTAAAAAAAATTCCAGATTTCACCAGCCAGCATGTATTTTACTCATTTCCTTATATTTCAGTCTTGACTGTTATTTTCCTGGCTCCAAAGAACTAAAGTTACATATAACAAATGTTGCACCTCTTAATAAAGCTCTACTCGCTAAATTCTTTTCAGCTCTGTGAAATACAGCTTTCAGGGAGGGTGTATCTAGATTGATGACTGGGTTGAAATATACCATTACCATCTCTTCCAATCTGCCTGGCCTCATCTGCTCACTTGTGTTTGGAGCAAACAGGGTCAGATAAAAAAGCTGGTTGAGTCTCTCTATATACACATAGCAGCTCCCCGCTGACACATCCATGGTCAAACATGGGCTGGATAGGTAACTCACACAAACATATTCTTGGACAGTGCAAGTGTCAAGAAAACCAACTGGGGGCTTCCCTGGTGGCGCAGTGGTTGAGAGTCCGTCTGCTGATGAGGGGGACACGGGTTCGTGTCCTGGTCCGGGAAGATCCCACATGCCGCGGAGCGGCTGGGCCCGTGAGCCATGGTCGCTGGGCCTGCGCATCCGAAGCCTGTGCTCCGCAAGGGAGAGGCCACAGCAGTGAGAGGCCCGCGTACCACAAAAATAAAAAAAAAAAAAGAAAAGAAAACCAACTGGATCCTAAAACAGTACCTGCTTTTTGCTCAGGAAGGACACAAAACTTGTTTGGATAAAATGTTACACTTAACAAAGGCAATATAGCTCAGTGGCAGGAGTATGGTTCAGGGTTAGATATGATTCCAGCTCTGCCGAGCTCTACCTTGGAAAGAAAAGTAAACTCCCCAGAATTCAATTCTCATCTACATAGCGATGTCAGCCCCTACAGACATGCAGGGCACCAGCAGCGTGGCTGGGATATAATCATCACGTCGGATATTTATCGAGAACTACCTGTGTGCCCAGAACTGCGCAAAGTGCTTCAGAGAAATAATCACATTTAATCCTGGCTGTCATGCTAGGAGATATCTGATTATTAATATTTCCCACTCTTTACACATGAGAACCAAGGCTCATGGAGTTTCCAGGTTCTGCCTACCGTCTCACCCGGGAAGCAGCAGATCTGGGATGTGATGCGATTTCCACATGGCTCTGCAGCTCGTAACATTAGTGTTCAATAAGCAGGCCATTATTCTGAAAAACCACCTATAAAACGAGAAGATGCAATTGCTGCTGGAATGGTAAGACTGCATCCCAGCCTCACCGCAAATCACAGCATCACTGGACACTGGGTAGCGTTTAGTTACTGCAGCATATTGCTATGCAGCTTTGCAAAGGTATCTTTTCTTTTCCTTGAGAACGTTATCTTTATCCTTCACACTCTAGATTACTCAGACTTCAACACCTGGCAATTATGCAAATACGCACAAGCTGAACCAGGAACTGTTTGAAAAAGATCTCATGATCTTACTCAAGAGTATTTTTTTTCTTTAACAAAAAGAAATTATATATCTTTAACTGAAATTAAATGAACAAAATCTGATCTGTTTTTTGAAACTGACATGTTCAACATTTACCTTAAAAGGTAACATTAGACTTTTTAGACCAAAAGAGTTGGAAATGAGTATAAAACTTGAGACGATCTCTCTCAAGCAGAAAATGTACACGTTCTCGGTCAAAAAGTTTTTTATGAGCCTATATATACATCACCTTGAGTTACGTGGAGAGTAAAGGCACAAGATTATGTGAAAAAAAGACAATGAGAAGAAACAGGGTCATCTTCAGGTCTGTAAATTTTTCTTCTAGGGAGTTTCTTAAACGCATAGCATTGGATTGTGCCAATACCCTCCTCTCTGTCACAGAGATGGCTCTCCCATCCCATCAGTCCACGCACTCAAAACCCGGTGGGAGGGTCTCCCTTGATGCCTCTGTCTCCCCCATCTTCCACAGCCAGTCCATCGCCAAGTCCACTCCGCTGCATCTTAAATCTCTGTGGAATCCGCCCCCTTCTCCCCACCCCCATCACCACCACTCCAGCCCAAGTGGCCACCATCTCCTGCCTGGACTGCGGCGATCGACTGATTTCCTCCCACCTATGGCTTCCCTCCAAACACACTGCCTGCCCTTCATCTACTTTCTCCACATCTCCCTGCTTCTTCCCACCAGAGACCCTGCCCAGGCTGGTCCTGTGGTCTGCACCAGTCCTCCCAGCCCTTGTTCACCCTTTAGACACCTCCAGAAGCCAGCCCTCCCCATCAGAAGCAGGTCAAACCCACCAGGGCACTCATCACAGGCTCCGAGAGGACCAAGGCCTTCCCCTCTGTCCACGCACCACAGCCGCAGCCCTACACTTGTGGGTGATGACTCAAGAGTCTCTCTCCAGCTCCATGGAGAGCTCCATGCTGGCAGGGACCACCCAAGTAACGTACAAGTCCTGTCAATTCTGTCTCAAGTGGAGTCAATGATCCCCTCACCGTCTCCACCTAGTCTGGAACTGAACCTGTAGTATCTCCAAGGTGAGCCTGTATCTCCAAATAAGGTCACACTCTGAGGTTCCAGGTGGGCGTGAATTTTGGGGGACACTATTCAACCCCATAACCACAAAGGCTGCAGAGATGGGTGACCCGAAGGACTTCGGGGAGCACAGGCAGTGCCCCAAACCGTGCGGTCATCCAGCCTCACAGGGCTAAGTTAGGCACCTCTGCGCGCTCAGGCCCTCACTTCTCTGAGGGACTCTTAACACCAGCTTCTTCGCTGGTCTCCCTCCCTCCGGGAGAAATTTCCAAGCGTCCACGAACCCCCAAAACTCTTTCTAAAATTCTCTATGTGTAAAAATAGACAAAGCCCCAGAACAGAAAATTTTGGACGTGCACAAGTCCATCGACTAAGATGCCAAAGGGTTAAACATAAAAGGCACTGCTCTCCCTCCTCCATCCAACCCGCCTCCAAGCTTTCAAAACACAGCTGTACTCTCACCTGTCCCTGCTCAACAGCCTCCCTCCTTCCTCTGAAATAAAGTTCACTTCCGTGGCCGGGCACCCAGTGCTGGGCCCTCACCCGCCTGCAGGCTCGGCTCCAGGGCCACCGCCAGGACAGCTGCCCGCTCCAGAGCAGAAACGGGGAGCCGGGCTGCCTCGGCCTGTAATTCTCCTCTCTCCCAGAAGGCAGGCGCTGGTCTCACTGATCCCTGAACCACCAAGCGACTTGATGGTTCACACAGGGGCGTGTGAACCACCTGGCACGCGGAGGGGTGTGGGTTGCTGCTGACCCCACAGTGCAGCCCCCACGCGGGCTACACTGGGGACCCTGCTTAGGCCCCAACTCTGTCTGCCCAGGGGGTTCAAAGAGCAAAGGCGGGGGCCAGGTGCAGAGGGACCTGTGAGCAGGGACGGGGGAAGCCAAGTCAGCCACCGGAGCAGCATACAACCGACTCCAGGGTCACGGCCATGGGGACCCCGAGGGTCCCCCCAGGAGCCCTCACACTCCAGGGGTGTCCTGCCTAGAAAAGGAGCAGGCAGCACTCAGACCACAGGATGAGGGCCGTGGCTTCTGCAAAGGGCGGGAGGGAGCAGAGGTACGTCTTCCAGAATTGTCTTGGCAGGTAGCACTCCCCTCCCGTGGGCCGCAACGGGCAGGGCAGCGTCTTCCACGCCAGCGTGTGGGCCAGACCAGCTGTTGCTCTTAACCTCACTGCTGTGCTGCTCAAAGGGTACGACGCTGAACATGTGAATTCGCCCCTTCTTGTTTCCCTGTCCCGGAGACTGTCATTTTGCAGCGTAAATAGGGGCAAAATGCAGCACCTGACGGAGGGGGTGTTGTTTTCCTCAGCTGCTCTGATTTTACTTTACCATGAAATTGAAATTGAAACGATGCGGCAAATTGTCTGCAAGCAAAAAGCTCCACCCTGGATGATCTTAGAAGACCCTGTCAAGTTTCTCAACTGCTTCTTGACTGACGGTGTGCGGGCCATACCCGGCAACTGTGAACAGAGCAGCTACCATTTTACCAAGCAATCACCGAGGACCAAACCTCTGCTAGGTGCTCCTCATTTTCATGCTCACAACACCCCAAACGAGCAGGAATTATTCTCCCCATCCTACAGATGAGGCCTCTGAGGCTCAGAGGGTTAAATGAGTTTTCCCAAAAGGTGTTGCTAGGGGGCAGAGTTGCCCGGCTCCAAGGCTGGTCTCCCCGTTCTCGAATCTGTTCACCCAATTTGCTGAGAAGGAGGCAGAGCATCAGGGCTGTGGGAAAGGAGCAAGCGACACCAAACTATGATTTGGAGAGAGCTATTGTTATTGGGAAAATTTTCCACAACTTAGGCCCCAAACCAGGGTTCTCTGTTGGCCTGTCCCTCGAGGTTATCACATGAAAATCAGAATCCTTGCTTGACCAGAAGGCGCCACTGGCCAAAAATATAGCACAATATTTCTTTGTACTTTACCATTCTGACCTTGATTGACTCTAGCCCATAGGTCTGAAATGGATGAGGCCCTAGCATTTTTGTTCTCTGGAGGTTAACTAACATACAAGTGGAAGATTTGGAACAGGAAGGAGAATAAAATGCTACAGCATGTAACAGAGTCCTTTGCTTTTCTTAAGTGATACAACTGCATTAGAATTTGTGGTTTGTTTTAAAACTCTCGGAATCAGAAAACACAGGTTTCAAAATTCCAGCTCTGCCATGTATGGGGTACGTGACCATAGATGTGTCACCTCGCTCTTCATGGTCTTGATTTTCTAGTCTATAAAACAGCTACCACATTGTCTTTTCGAAAACGACTTAATATATAGGAAAGCACTTTGTAAACTGTAAAGCCCCAAACGAGTAAGTAGAACTTATCAGATGTTCGTCTTAGGATGGATAAACTGAATCCCTCAATTACTGACACAATCACCTAGGAATTTGAAATCAGCTTCCTTCCTCAGGTCTCCCTCTCGGAGAGCAAACTTTATTCAACTCAATAAAAAGGTAAAATACTTCAAGAACTACCTTTCAACATCAGATCAACCATTTATCTCCTAACATTCCAATTTTGTTTTACTATTTTTTAATTGAAATATAGTTGACATGGAATATTATATTAGTTGCAGGTATACAACACAGTGGTTTGACATTTAAAAACATGGAAGTCTGCACCTCAATTCCCTGCACCTATTTTGCCCATCCCCCCACCCCGACATGCTAATTTTAGTCCTTCAGCAAAACATTACAGACTTTGCCTGTCCTCCAGTCCTTCACACCCTCCCACCCCCTTCCTAAAATGATCAAAGCAGACATTTCGCTGTATAAAGCACTGGGTCAATGAGTAAACTGCTTTAAAATAAAAATCAATGTGCTAGGCACACAAATCTTTGGCATTGTCAAATATTTTTAGTCTCTTCTTGAATGGCTTGTCATCTATTTGTCATGAAATTAAACTTAGATACTAAGTACATCCTAGCCTTTATGTTTTTTATTTTTATTAAAAAATTTTTTTTTGATGTGGATCATTTTTAAAGTCTTTACTGAATTTGTTACAATATTGCCTCTGTTTTATGTTTTGGTTTTTTGGCCACTAGGCCTGTGGGATCTTAGCTCCCCGAGGAGGGACCGAACCCACACCCCCGAACTGGAAGGCGAAGTCTTAACCACTGGACCGCCGGGGAAGTCCCTCATCCTAGCCTTTAAATCAGGGATAAGACTGGGCCCTTTCATGCATACACACGTTATTACAATATTCCAAGTCCTAAACTTCTAGTATTTGCATGCTCTGTGTTACAAGCTTTTGTCTTTGTGACCAAATGTGCAGCAATAAACCTCAAACCACATCAATGGTAACCCCGTTAAATATAAACTAGTGTGCAATTATCCAAAACGCTAACACAAACAAAAAGGGAAAAAAACCAGGAAACCCTGATTGATTGTATGTTCGCGGAGACTTCTAAAAACCAAACAAAAATAAAAATACATTACACAATTTGTAAAGGAGGGTAACAGCTAATGATTTTACGATTCCTCCAGATAATACTGAGCAGTCTGAGCCCCAGTGTCTGAAAAGTTTGGTTTTTAAATTGCATACAGGTTGAAACTTGAAGCGGGGGGTTTAGATATTTTTTTTGAGGTGGAAAATGGGTGGTGGTGACCCTATGGGAAATTCACAGAATTATGTGAAATAATAAATTCTGATAAAAATGTCTGGTTTTCAACACTCTTCCTCTGATGATGACATTTTGCACAGCCCCCCAGGGGACAAAGGAACAAAGAGACGTGTGGTGAGGCTCCTGGTACACGTGCTGACGAACCAGGTCTCCGGAAGGAAAAAAGCAAAACCCTGGCTTGTAAAACTGGCTGATTCCTGTGGTGTAAATACTCCCACCATGACTGATTTCAGTTACTGATCAGCTCAGATTCCTCATCCTCGGTTCCTTCCGAGTTATAGAAGCCAGTCCAGCACACTCCCCCGGCTCTGGCAGAAAGCCAGATTAGAAGAGACCAGGGCTCAAATTCTAGCTCTAGATTCCAGTTATGAGGCCTTAGACCAGCTTCCTTAACCCCTCCAACCCTCAGTGTCCATAGCTCTAAAATGGGTATAATCCCAGTGCCTTAGGATTGCCACACAAATAAAACAAAATAATGCATGTGAACCCCACAGCACACAGGAAGGTGCTATCTTCCCTCCCTGGGGAGAGGGAGAAGCTGTGAGCGTGGGGTGGGGTTGGTGGGTGGGTGGGTGGATGACGTGGAAGAAACATTCAGGGAGGAAGGTTCATTGCTGCAGGACTGTGGAAGGAGGTGGTAGGTTGGCTACTTTACCAAATAAAAGTTCGGGAGTGACTGCTGGGTGAAAATAAAAGACCTAGAAAGTTGGGGTGAGGGGCAGCCTCAGGCCTGTCTCCAGCAAGTCCCCCAACCAGTGAGGGGCCAGGGCAGGTGCACACAGACCCAGGGAAGTAAGGAAGTCCCCC
>NW_020174563.1:2734910-2738093 GCF_003031525.2 Neophocaena asiaeorientalis asiaeorientalis
AAAGGGAGGAGGGGCTTCTGGTGGGGACCTTTCCCATGGAGAAGCCTGTGGGTGCCAGAACCCAGGTGTCCTTTGCAAAGCCAGCGCAGCATGGAGATGACAGGCGTTCAGGGGAGCAGAGAGGGTGCTATGGTGGCAGGAGAGCCACACGTGAAATACAAGGGAATTTAAAACTGCCCAGATCGGGTGTGGGCCTCAGAAAGGCCCCTCTGTTGGTCGGGGAGAAGGGCTTGGTGGGTCCAAACAGAAGCCAGGAGCCTCCAGGAGACAAGGACAGGGAGGGACCAAGGCGACCAGCCCACATCTCTGGGGACAGAGCCCTGTGCAGGGGGGCAGAAGTCTCACGCGTTTCTGTAAGGAATCAGAATGAATAGTTCAGGCTCTGCAGGCCACGTGGTCTCTGCCGCAACTACGCCACTCTGCTCTTGTGGCACAAGGGCCCCCAAAGACCATACAGAGATGAACAAGCGTGGCTGTGTCCTAGAAAATCTTGTTTATAAACAGACCATGGGCCATAGTCTGCCAACCCCTGGGCTGGGGAAGCCGTGATGCTGAGAAAATAGAGGGTCCGAAGAAAGGAAACACGCCCAGGAGGGAGGTGGTATTATTATTCCCATTTCATGGATGAGAACCTCATCCCAGAGTATGTGGCAGAAGTAGGGCCACAAACCCCATTCCTGGGGGTGCCAGGCTCCTGTTCCTCTTCCGCCTCCCTGTGAAAGATGGAAGGCACAGAAAGCACAGGTGCACTGAAGAGATAACAAAGGTGACAGGAATTTAGGTGTGGTCGAGAAGGGGGGGGCGGGGGCGGTGCAGGCAGGCCCTGGGCAAGACAGGATCGCTGTAGTCAGGGAATCCTGTCCGCCCTGGGCTGTCCCCTGGGCTCTCACGCACAGAGGTCCTCCCTGAAGGACAGAGAGGCAGACACCTACATAAGGAAACCGCAGGGCTAGCAGGGCCCTTCGAGGTCACGTACGCCACCTTCACCCCAGTTCCGCTGAAGCCAGTTGAACAAGCATTTATGAGCCTGGCTCAAGCCACAGTGGAGCAGAGACAAGCGGGTTATAGGGCCCAGGCCCTGGAGCCAGAATGCGTGCGTTCAAACCCAGCTCCCACGGACAGCCTGAGCGATCCTGGGCCAGTAACTTAACCTGTCTGTGCTTCAGACTAGGGGCGATACAGGGGTGCTGTCCAAGGGCTGTTATAAATGTGAACTCGCCTGACCTCCAAAGGGTGCTTGGAACGACACCTGGGACATGGTAGTTAAATAAAAATACTGACTGCATCAAGGCACTGAGCCCGGTCCCGCGGTGGGGAGCGTGAAGTGTCCCTGCCCTGGTGAGGGCTCAAACGGCAGGCTCACCTCTAACCAAGCTCTCATCACAGGAAAAATCGGCCCATTTACCTGCGTCTCCCAACACACACAGGGACCACGCTGACGTAGGTACCCCCCATAACTGACAGGGGCGCTCCACAATTCATATTCATGACGTTCATGTTTGTTGAATAAATCATACAAGGCATGAGGTCCCCGAACTAGAATCTCCTCCGCGACATACCTGACAGATATCAGAGCACCTAGGGTCACCCTCTACTCACTCTGTGACCTTGGATTCCTGCCCCTCCGTGCTGTTGGGGGCTGAAATCAACATCTACAAAAGCACTCTGTAAACCTGAAGGCCCTTTAAAGGCAACAGAGGTAGGGACCACAGATCACTTCCGAGACAGGAGTGGTGGCCCTGGCTTCCAGCCTGGATGGCCGCCGGGGGCCGGCAGGCCAGTTACGACACCTCCCCAGCCAGAGGGAGCACAGCTGAACATGTCTTTTAAAGTTCTCCCTTACACCCGGGGAAACCCATTCCTTCATTCATTAGTGCACGTCCTGCCAGCTGGAGCCTCCCAGGATACACGTAGTTCCACCTCTGCACTGAGGTTCAGTTACCCACTCATCCCCAGGCGCAAGGGCAAGGGCACCCAGGGCACTAGGCTGGAAGAACACAGCACTCAACTGTCCCAGCGCTTTCATCCCAGAAGGAAATGGAGAGGCTGGGGTGGGGGGGTGGTGAAGGGACTTGCCTGAGGTTACCAGCCAGTGCAGGGGCAGGTCCAGAGCCCAGGGGGGCAGGGTACCGACATCGTGTCACCTCACCTGGCCTCACCTACTGCTCCTTCCCAGTGTGTTCAAAGGCCACCTGCCCTTGGCCTTCTCCCTACCTAACAACTCTCCTTCCTCGGGAAAAGTGTCCAGCAGGCGGAGCTCCCCAGCCCGGCTACAGGGACACACTGCAAAGCCAGGCTATGGCTTCCCTCACCCTTCCTGGAGGGCAAAGGGTCACACTTGAATTCACTGCCCTCGCTGGGCACTTGCCAGCAGCGGGCAGGCTTCCGATGCATTTCCCCTGCTGAGTTCACCCACGACGTGACAACTTGGTGACTGCAAGGAAGGGGGCCAGCGGGTGAACCTCGGGCTCTCGCCTCAGGCCCTGGCAGGAGCTGTGGGTGAGCGTCCTGACCAGGGCGTGGCCTGGCCCGGGACTGCAGCTTTGGCTTCCACAGTGCATGTTGCTGGAAAGATGGCTCAACAATAACTCGGGTTGGCTTACCGCAGAGGAGGTCAAAGTCCTTTCCTGACTTCTAAAATCCAGAAGGGTCAGGTGGCTTCCAGCTGGAACACAGTGTGGTGACTTGCCTGAAGTCACAAAGCAGGGAGGTGACAAAGTGGGGAGGGAAGTCCATCCCCCCACTCTTACTCTTGGCGGCGATCCCCTATTGAGCTCACATTTTTCTTTTCAGTAAAGAGGACACCACAGACCCAGCACCAGTCCAGGTCTCACCCCAGGAGGGGCCCTGCAGAGGGAGGGCTGGTTAGAAGCTCCAGAGCAGTCAGGTGTGAGCCTGAGCTCTGCCCCAAGGGGTAAGTGACCTCGAGCAGGTTACTTCATCTCTCTGAGCCCTGGTTTCTGGTCCTTAGCGCAGGAACAATCATAATACCAGTAAAGTCTTTTTCAAGGTGCGGCCCATTTGCCTCCCAGGAAGCTAGTTAACTATGCAGACTTGGGACCCTCACACCCGCAGGATCAGAATCTGCCTTTTCTCAAGATCCCCAGGTGACTCTAAACTCATTTACATACATAATACATACAGCACTCAGCACCCGCACAGTCACCCCCCGCCCACCCGCCC
>NW_020174563.1:2738147-2742047 GCF_003031525.2 Neophocaena asiaeorientalis asiaeorientalis
CCCAACCCCGATAATAAATGTCTGCACTTGAAAGGGCCTGGAACACAGGCCGGGGCTCTCCGGAAGGGCTGACTTACTGCCCACGGCTGTGCACCACGATTCGAACCCCAGGCTTGGGACTCTTCTGCACCCCACGCTCTCTTTCCACTGAAGACCCGAGTCTCCACACGGCACACGCTAACACGGGTGTTCTAAGAAGCAAAACCCTCATGTTTTAAATTAATACCCTGGTCCCCGTGTGCCCCTCTCGTCAGGGCCGATGGCGCACGTCGGTTCACCTGGGCTCCATTCTGCAATTCAGGAGCTCTACGACGTGGGGTAACCTGCTGCCAGCTGCTACCTGAGGCGAAATTTTTAGAGTGAAAGAAAGCCTTAAAACACACCGTAGAAATTTACACTCCCCTTCACCTATTAACACCTTCCTCGGGCAGAGAACACAACAGAATGTCAAGCTAGAAGGCATCCTTTTGGTTTCCCAGCTCTGACACCTAGCCATAGAGCAAACCCCAGCACAAACTCCAGGCAGGCCTGGAGCCCCATGCACGAGGCCCGTGGTCCTAAGTTCGCTATACACTTCAGTGGAGACTGGTTAAGTAGTAAGGCTAAACGTGAGGACTAGGAAAGGGAGTACAGAATCATACCAGCACGACTGGCCTGCTCTATCCCGGACAAACATTTACAGCCAACAGCTCCAAAATTCTCCTGGGGCCTACTGCATGCAAGGCACAGTGATGCCGCGCAGTGGCGGAGGAAAGACACCAGGCTTGGATCTCAAAGGTCCTGGCCAACACTGGGTCTGAGAAAGAATCTACACATAGGGTGGCTGTGAGGATTCACTGGGCTAAATGTCAAATATCCAGCCGAAAGCACAGAGATGGAGTCATCAATCCATGGACACATCTGTGCCAAGGTCTGGGCACAGAAATTTTCCTGTCATATTTCAAGATTTGGAAGTACAAGTAATAATTGTGATTAGTTTCACAAGCATCCAGATGGAAGTAGCAAAAAAGAAAGGGTTTCAAGATTTCAGATCAGGAGACTCTGATTTTTATATACCCATACCAAACCGGGTATATGAAATCCCAAATCCATGAAAAAAAAAAAAGGCAGATTTCAATTAACTATGGCAGTGCTTTCCAAACTTTCACTTGTATATGAATCATCTGGGGATCTTGTTAAAATGCAAATTTGCGCTCAAGTAGTCCAGAGTAGGGCCTGAGGGTTTGCATTTGTAAGAGCTCTGAAGGTCCAAGAACTCACTTTTGAGCAGGAAGGTTGTTTGGAATTCTTTAAATTGCAAGCAACAAATCCAAAGAAAGCATAATATGATTTAAAAACAACACCCCAGGAGAACATCTATGAAGTAGTATATGGAACCACCCAGGCTAGGAGAACTTCTTAAAGGGAGGCATACCAGGAAAACAAATGACATTCTTTAAGTTGGCCTGGGCCTTATTCAAATGAGTCTGTACTCCACATCACAATTCATCTAGGCAGGTGAAAGTACTCTCTAGTGGTCACAAAAGCACCACACTTCTGACAAAACTCTTGCAAGCAAGTCAGTGTAGGAAACAAAGTATCCTAGGAGATTCCAAGTTCCTGGCCACTCCATGAGTCGTGGCCATGCTAGCTCTTCGCGGCCTTTCTTAAATCTGTTTTACCCATTTACTTCCTCTCTGCACATTAAATTTGACACGATTTCTGTTGACAGATGTAATTTTTTAAACGCCCGTCAAGTCGCTGGATATGGATAATTCCGAAGTAGTAAGATGGATGTGGCTGGCAGGTTAAGGAAGCATCTTATACTGACTGATCATCTTGATGTGTGTGTTGGGGGGGGAATCAATAAAACACCCAAGGGGTTCGTATTTATAAGTTCAGAGATTAAATCCGGCTGTTTTTTTGGATCAGAAATATCAACTCACAAGATCCTCCGTGTCCTCTGAAATGAGATTCTTGGAGACAAAGTGTGAAGTTATTTGGTTTCTAGATGTTTTGAGCATGGGAACACATCTGTCTACTACGAGACACAGGGCAATCTTGCACACTGGCTTAGAATAACATGTATGTTTATTACAACTCCTGTCCTGACCCGCTGGACAAGCTGGGCTCACGCTCAAACTATAGAGTCATTAAGAGCCAGTGCGTGATGTCAAGCTGCCCAGAAACTGCTGAGCTCGAACCACTCACCCAGAATGGAAGGGATTCCCCTCCCCTCCTGTGCACTGGCCCAGTAACGGGGAGAGGCATGCTCTGACAAGAAATGCCAGGCCCAGGCTGTCACCTGTGCCCAGCGTCACTAATCATCCATGCAGTCACAAAGCTATTCGACCGCTCCACACCCCTGCCCGCAGCCCATGTGCACTCAGCTAGGATGCTACATACCAAGCAGGGTCATGATTTCACCACTTGGGAAGAAACAGACTCAGAACAAAATTCTGCAGGAGCCTGCCTTGTTCTCTCCCGCCTGTCCACCGCGGGAGGAAGTTAAGTTTTCCAACAGGCCACCTTCTTACTTAGGCCAGAAAAAGCCTAAGTGTTCAGATGAGCTTTACAGGAGAGAGGCTGTAACAGGAAAGGTTCCCCCTTCTCACCTTGAGGCCTGCAACATGTTGGCAAGGTCCCATTCCAGAAGGGGAAACTGAAGCCCCAGGAAGTTAAAATATCTGAGCCATAGGGAGCCTAAGAGGCCTTCCTAAGTAACAAGCCTCCCAGGGAACAGGTCTGCACTTCCTTGGGGCTCCCCACTCCTGTTCTCTCCCAACCTCCAGTCCCACTGCCTGATGCAGACCTAGCTCCCCACTGTCCCTGGAACATAAGTGACAAGCTCTAGCCATTTCCTGAATAAGCAAGTGTCCAACATTTCACGGTTTTGCTAAGATGCTTGATACCCGCAGATGACTTAAGCAAGCGAACACAACCACCTTTCCACTAATTTCAGCAAATTCACCTTGGAATGGAAAAAAGGATCCTCAAGCCCTATTTTCTCCCTGTCCCCCACCACCAAGGCCTGGTTCAAGGGAACATAAGGACTTCCCTTTTCTTAGAAAAGCAAAAGGAAAACGCCAAGTTCTCCTGGGACACTGGAATACTTTGAGCGCAGGCAGAACTTCTCAGGAGGGATTCACGGCGTGTCTGCGGCAAGTTCGGCTCACACGCGCCGCTTAGCCGCCGGCCGGACCCACGGCTCAACTCTGCGCCCCGCCTAGTCTTGCCTGGCGCAAGGAGAGTGCTTCTCCGGGTCCGGACCGGGTTTCTGGAAGCTCGTGATCTCCTCCTTGCAGTGGGAGGTTTTGGTGCCGCTTTTTAGTGGGCTCCCGCAAGCCCTAACTCGGGACCCACTGCATGAGCATGGTGCTCCTGCTCTGTGAGTGCCGGGCTCGTGCACACACGTGTGAACACACACACGCTCCCTAGAGACTTTCTCTCTTCCGCGTGCCCTCGTGGTTTGGAATTCGCGCCAGAAGCCCAGAGATCTGGCAGGGCGCGGGAATTGGGAGCGACCGAGTCCCGCAGCAGAGAGCGGGCCGGGAGGGACGCGAGGTAAGGCGCGCGTGGCGTCCTGGATACTCACCGGGACCTCTGCAGCTGCTCGAAGGCGCTGGTGCTGACCCCCTGGCCCGGCTGCTCCAGGGAACAGTAGTTCTGCGAGGTCTGCCTGGAGAAGGCGATCGGCAGGATTCCCTGAGTGAAAGAGTTGAGGCGGCCACGACTACCGCTCCCACTCCCGGGGGTCCCGGAGCCCAAGAAGGCGGCCGCCGGCACGTGCACGCTGGTAAAGGCATCGTCTTCCTCCAACTCCTCCTGCCCGGCGCCCCCGGGCCCGTCGGGCAGCTGCGGCTGAACGCAGGCGGCGAGAGGCGCGGGCCGGGGCGGCTGCAATTGCTCCCCCGATGCCCG
>NW_020174563.1:2742058-2829294 GCF_003031525.2 Neophocaena asiaeorientalis asiaeorientalis
GCCATGCTTGCCCCTCGGTGCTCGGGCGGGGGGCGCCGCCGCTCCGGCCCACGCGCGCGGCTAGCTGGCTCGCTGGCCGTCTGCCCGCCCGCCAGCAGCCTGGGGGGTCGGTCCCGGGCCCTCTCAGACCCCGCGGTCTCCGACTCTCGGGCCCCGGTGTCCGTATTTATAGGTGCGCGCGCCCCGCGCTCGCGCTCCGAAGCGCTCTTTGCAAAAACACTGTATCACGTGTGGGGAATGAAACCTGGGAGGAAAACAAAGCCGCAGGCGGCAGCCGCGGAGGCTGGCGGCCGGAGGCGGGGGGCCGGAGGAGGAGGAAGAGGAGGAGGAAGGGAAAGCCAAGCGGGTGGCGGGGCGAGGGACCGGCCGGGCGGTCCAGGTAGTCCGAGCCGACTGCGGGGAGAGTTGGTGGCTCCCAGGGCGCGCGCCCAGGTGAGGGAGGTAGCACGTTTCCTCGTAGCGTTTGGACTGGGAATTGGGAGCGCGAGCAGAACCCAATGTGGGTCCCGGGAGAGTTGTGGGTCTGCGGGACAATTAATTGGAGCGACGCGGAGATTTGGCCCATGAGCTTGTTAACTGGATCCCGCGCTGCTGTTGGGCCCCGAGAAATACATCCTTATTAATAGTTACACACCCCTTATGTGGACAGTCCCACCATAAAGCTGTCGCTAACCGTTGAGTTTGTGTCTCATTCATTCGCAGACTGAGGATGCAGCCCCTGATTTAAATGCATACCCGAGGGTGCGTAAGAACCCAGGAGCGAACATCAAACGTGTGGCCAGACTAATTGACACATCTCCATTTGATGGTGCTGTCACTTTTCATCTCTTTCTTAGCAAAGGCCAACATAAATTTTTACTTCGACCCAGAAACGTGCTCCGTTTTCCGTGAAGAACAAGGTAAGCTAAGATGGCCTCACAACCTTTTCCCCTTGTCACCTTGCAAATGTTTGTGGGTTATGATCTTTTTTCCTCCCATATAAACTGGGAACAAAATGCACAGCTACTTTCTGTCATTTATTTCATAAACATCCGTCTGGCACCTGCAATGTCTTATGTAAAGATGAGTACCTGTCCAAGCTGCAGCTCTGGATCTGCGAGGGGCGGCAGAATTCTGTACCCCAACCTCACGCCCAACAAATGCCTGTCCTGGGGGGGTTGGAGTGGGGGGTGGTTACCATGAGCCATCCGAAAACGCCTGCAGATTTCCCAGTGCGGTTCAGGTGACTTACCAAATGCAGTAGGAACAATTGTCACACTGACTTGAGTTCTGTGACATCTAAGAAACCCTCTACACTTTCCTGAGGGAGAAGAAATGTGTTTAAGATCAAGGGATTAATTTAATTAAAGGTTTAAATTTAGCCTTGGAGCTAATGGGTAACTGTACATTGAAATTCCACTCCATTTCAAGTTCAAGAAAGTAAATTGAGTAATGTAGAGCAAATACACCCTTCCAGAGACATGCAGCCAGCCTGGAGGATGAGATATGGGTGAGTTCGGGTTACAGTGGTTTAGGACAAACATGGCACATGGCCCTTTACATGAACAATTGTTCATTTTTTATGTTATGCCATTTTTAGGCCTTTTGAGAAAGTGGAACCCAGTGTCTATATTTAGAGCAGCCTTACTGCACAGCTAAGCGACCAGTGCTGTGTAATTTCATTAGGATTTTAATTACTCTCTTCAACTAACGACTTGAAACTTCCAAGTTACTTTACTACAACTAACTTAATTTACTTGACCACTGGTCTGGTTGTGCTGACAAGCAGAGTTTAAAAAAAACACCAACTCTGCACATGTAAAAGAAAAAACTATTTTTATCAAAAAAGTGATACATGTTTATTGCAGAACATTTAGAGAATAAGATAAGCAAAGAGAAGTAGGAAAAATATAAAGCTTCACTAACAATCGCATCTCCTATGGAAATTTTGATTTCTGTCCTGTGTATATTTTTAAACAAAAGTTAAAGGGGGCTGTTTGTGTCTTGTGATCTTTGCTTGCTGTGTTGCGATCATCCTTCCTTTTAGAATATTCTTCTATAGCATCATTTTAATGACTGCACGGTGTTCAGTTTGATTATTATTATTCAGTTTGATTATTAATTATTAAGCCTGTGCCCTACATTGAACATTTAGGTTGTTTCCTCTTATGTTTTTATAAAGAGTGATGATGACATCCTTTGTTTTGCTAAATCTTGCTACCATCCAATATTATTTTCTTAGGTTAAATGGATTTGGGGGCAAAGGACATACCATATTTTTAAGGCTTTCTATCCAGAAAAGATGTTCCAGTTGGTTTCCTCACTCTTGCCACCGTTGGGTATTAAAATTTTTTCATCGATATTTATTTCTTTGCCCATTTAAGCTATTGTAAGGGTCAAATATGCAAACTAATTTCAAATATTTATTAAAACATCAAACAAGAATTAATATCGATTTAACCTCCAGACCGCTCCTGTGATCTTCTTAGGGGGATCAGGAGAGATACAGTTTACAGTTCACCTACTATGTTCTAGCCACAGAAGATTTCTAATCCTTATGACTACTCTGCAGTGCTGGGGGGAGGGGAGATTATCATCATTAGTTTACAGATGAGGCTCAGAAAAATAAAATGATTTGCCCAAGGTCACTAGCTCTTAAAGTGGCTGGGCCAGGGGCTTCCCTGGTGGCGCAGTGGTTAAGAAGCCACCTGTCAATGCAGGGGGCACAGGTTCGAGCCCTGGTCCGGGAAGATCCCACATGCCGCGGTGCAACTAAGCCGGTGCGCCACAACTACTGAGCCTGTGCTCTAGAACCCGCGATCCCCGACTACTGAGCCGGCAGGCTTAGAACTGGTGCTCCACAACAGAAGCCACCGCAGTGAGAAGCCTGCGCACCGCAACGAAGAGTAGCCCCACCTCGCCGCAACTAGAGAAAATCCACACACAGCAACGAAGACCCAACGCAGCCAAAAATAAATTTATATTAAAAAAAAATAGTGGCTGGGCCGGTATGCAAATCTTACTCCAAGACCCATACATATTCTTGCGCCCTCTGCTGGTGAGGATGTTTTATGGGGGGGCTGTCTCCACATTTAATCTCATATTCATAATTAAGAGTCAACTATAATGGAAATAAAACAAGTTTTGGAGGAAGGGGATCTGGGTTTCAAGAGTAAGTTTCTTAACCTCTCCAAGCCAGTTTCGTCTGGGTTATTCTGAGGTACAAATGAGGTTGCTTGAGAAGCACTTTATAAACTTTAAAGTACTTTTTATAATGTTTGTTACTATACCATCCTAATCTACTTACTCCCTGAATTTTTCCAAATTCACTTATTTTTCACCTATTTATACATGGATCAAGTATTACTGAGCAACTTCTATGTGCACAGCACCATCTTGCTCCAAAAGGGATAAAAAGAAGTGTAACCTTTAGCCCTTGTGCCCTTGACACTGAAAGTAGTGAAAACCAAAAGCTCAGGACACATTTCAGTAAAATGGTAAGGCAGACTCTGATTAAGTGATCAAGGGAGCAATCTGACTGGGACGCTCTATACATATTATCATAGTGTGAAAAAGGAGCTTTTCATTTGAGGGGAGGCCTCAAGCAAGAGCCAGGATTTAAGCTGACCTGGGAAATGAAGGAAGGAAGAAGTTCAGTTCGGGAAGAGGAAATTCTGCAAATTCCTCATGGATTGCAAGCTTAGAAGTATAATTCTTACTAAACCAGTTGCCAAGGTTTGATTTTTTTTTTCCATTTCTTTTCATATTGCTCCATTCCAAGCACCCATTCTGAAAACTGTAATTGCATGCACAAACTGTTTTGATTGACATACATGGGAGTCAATTAAAAAAAGAAAAAAGAACCTGCAAGTAATCACTGATCCTTTAAAAAAAATAATTCCGCAGACCAAGAAGTCTGAAAATTAGCTTAGAGAAAACAGTGGATATCAGGCATATCAGAAGCCATCTGACATAAGTGGCAATAACAAGGGGTTCTGATGCCAGCTTAGGCCCTTACAAGCTTATGACCTTTGGGGCCTCCTGCTTGGGAGAATTACAAAATTTTTGCGTTTGTTGCCTCGTCTGTAAAGATAGGTTTAGTGTAATATTTTACCTTGCAGAGTTGTGAGGATTAGTGACAGCATGATGCTATAACTAGCAGAGTATCTTTAGGTAGCTATTATTAGAAAAATGCAAAACATAGAAGGTGCTCCTAACAAAGGCCAGGACGTTTTCGGTTCTAGGTTTTTGTAGTTTTCACTACTGTCAGGCAGGTAGGGCCATGAGAAGCTTCAGATGTCAGCTCCAGTTCAGAACAGATTATTGTGTTGCATGTTTCCTAAAAGTGCAGGCTGTTGCCTGATTTTTATAGGCATAGTGCCGATGAGAAACCTGCTACTTTCCTTAATCAAATGAAAGTTAGATTTTCCAAGACTAGAAATGGAGAATATCCAAGAGACAGTCGTTAACACCCCAGCTGTTCTCCCTGAAATTCACTTTCCCGTCGGGACTCTTAATCATCATTTCTGTTATCCTGGGAGAAGGGGAGGGAAATCGATGGGGGGGGGATATTGTTTCCCCCTTTACAGTTTGGCATAGATACCTTAATTTCCTTACTTAATTCTCCAGGACATCTGAGACTCGATACAACATTTAAATGTGACTTGACTAGAAGCTCAGGGATATTTAACGAAGAAATAAACTCAATGAGTAAGACAGCCACATAGAGCAACTTACAGAATATGACTTCCTTAGAGTCCTCATCTCAATATTTCCTAAATGCTAATCCCATGCTCTGTTCTGGCTTATGTTCTGTGAGTAGCAATGATCCTACCCTGGAGCCCTCAAGCTAATGGCAGAAAAAGGCGTGGAAATATTTTCACCAAAATATATCAGGTATTTTTAAAAGAGAGAGAGAGAGCTATATGCACAGGGGTCAACCAACCCCTGGCATACCTCCTAGAGTAGGGACTATTTCAACTTTTGCCCCCCAGCACCAGCCATCTAGCACACTCTCCTCTCCCTACGCAGGAGAAGGTGCCCAGAGGAAATGGCATTCCTGCTACTAGCCATGATCCCATCCTCCAAGTCTCCTTTTCCTGTCTGAGGACCTGCCCATCCCTCAGTAACTGGCACCGGCAGCCCCTGACGTTGTTAAGTCATCCGCCCAAACAGGACCATTTTGTCTCCAGACCCCTCACACTACGTGGAGGAAAGAGGAAGAAGGATGTTTTGCCACAGTACCTGCCTAGCATAATGGAGGGCCTTCAGACTTTTATAACTTGTATGAGAAGCTGAGAAAAGTAGGCAATAGAAGATGTCCATTGGACTGTATGAACAGTCATGTAAGTGTGTGTTGCTCATTTTTCAAGGACAACAGCTCAGGGCAAGAATGGATTTTGATAGCTGTCAGTCTGGGGAGACAAGTGCCAGTAACCCTTCGTCACTGTCACAGTGTCTTTAGAGTGCAGATCTCCAAAACAGTCGTGCAAATGCACTTACTCTTCTGATCCACCAAAATTCTCCCTTGGATGCAGCCCAGCCAATTGTGAAGGAGGAGGGATAGCCATTCATAATAAGTGGCCCATTCCACTAGCCCTCCGCCAGAGGGATGCAGCCAATGGGCCCAGGTTCGGTTTTCAGATTCCGAGCTCTCCCACTAACCTGCGACTGCTGGGCCTCGGCTTCTTCATCTCAAGGCTGGAGCAAATCCTGTTCACCTCGCATGGTTACCGTGCAGATGAGAACCAAGGCATGTGTAGAACACCTCCCACTGTCTAACACGTGGTGGGTGCTCATGAATGGTGGCTGATGCTAGTATACAAGGGACCCCAGAGAAGCACGCCAGACTGGTGAGCAGGGGATGTCCCGTTCCACTGCCCAAGGCGTTAACTGCCCTGGAAGAAACGTGGCGTCAAAACTGTGTTAAGAAAAATACATTTCAGGGCTTCCCTGGGGGAGCAATGGTTAAGAATCCGCCTACCAATGCAGGGGACATGGGTTCAAGCCCTGGTCCGGGAAGATCCCACATGCCGCAGAGCAACTAAGCCCGTGTGCCACAACTACTGAAGCCCGCATGCCTAGAGCCTGTGCTCCTCAACAAGAGAAGCCACCGCAAGGAGAAGCCCGCGCACCACAACGAAGAGTGGCCCCTGCTCACCGCAGCTAGAGAAAGCCCGCGAGCAGCAATGAAGACCCAACGCCACCAAAAATAAATAAATAAATTTATAATAAATAAATAAGTAAATAAATATACTGTGTTTAAAAAAAAAAGAATACATTTCAGATGCTACCCTGAGATGGCCTCAGTCTTCCAAAAGGGGATTGTTCATGCCCATAATGCCACCCAAAATCCAATTGCAGAATTTTTATGATATTGGCATTTTAAAGAAAAATCAATGAATTTTCTTCATTGTGTTACTTTTATACTTCAATTGTAGCAAACTCTTGATTTTCTCTGAAATTAACCTGGTTTTATTTCTTTTTGAAATTATACTGATACGCATGAATAAGCATCTCATGTACAAAGAAGAAAGCACTTCTTATGTAATTATGTAATTTCCTGAACATGCAAATTACATATGGCGCCGGCTTCCAGATGAAAGCTCCTCTAGACTGCACAAATCGACAGGCCTAGAAGGCTCTATGTCTCCCGGTATAAAAATGTTATTTTATAGTGTTTGCGTTTGTTAGGTCACTCTCACACCAGAGTGGGATGAATGTGGCCAGATTCTGGGGGAAACATCACCACTTTGCCTGCCACTGGGAAGTTTAGCTGAGCTAATTAGTGGTCTGTGGTAACCTTCACTGATAGATGGGCAAACCACATGAAGAGACAGCCCAGAGAAACTGAAATGCAAATGCCTACCAATCACTTGAATAAAAGGATAAATAAGAGTGATGGACACTCTTATATTGCTGGTGTGGACTGGAACAACCTTTCTGGAAAGTCATTTGGCAAATGTATTAAGAGCCTTAAAAAGTTCACGCCTGAGGGCTTCCCTGGTGGCGCGGTGGTTGAGAGTCCGCCTGCCGATGCAGGTAGGCGCGGGTTCGTGCCCTGGTCCGGGAGGATCCCACATGCCGCGGATGCGGCTGGGCCCGTGAGCCATGGCCGCTGGGCCTGCGCATCCGAAGCCTGTGCTCCGCAACGGGAGAGGCCACAACAGTGAGAGGCCCGCGTACCGCAAAAAAAAAAAAAGTTCACGCCTGAGAGCGTGGGCTTGGGAGTCACACTGGCCGGGTTAGATTTTGGTCACACTCTCATGGTTTTGAGCACATTGAGCACGTTACCCTTTGTGCTTCAGTTTTCTCATCTGTGAAATGGGAATGATAATCTACCTTTTGTAGCATTGCTATGAGGATTCAGTGCAGTAACATTGCAGTTAATGCTTGGTACGTGGCAAACACTCATGAAATGTAGTTACTGCAGTAATCCTAAGGAGCTATTGAGGAACAAGGTCAAACACTTATGCACAAAAATATTCATCGTAGCATTGTTTAAACTAAAAGAAAGTTGAAAAAAGAAGCCCTAAATGTGGAGCAATGGAAAAACTAAGTAAATTATGTTTTACTCAAACAATGGGATATCGTGCTTCTATTTTTAAAAAAATTATGTCTACCAGGCTTTCTTAATGACATGAAAAATGTGTTTTGAAACAATGCTAACCAAATAAAATAGAGTAGAAACTAGATAGGTCACAATATCTCAACTTTGTGAAAAATCTGAATGGAATTGTTGTTTTAAATACTAATATGTGCCTAAAGCGTACATGTGACCAGAGGGTTAAGTCACTGGCTAGGATAGTAGGATTATGGTGATTTTTATTTGCTTCTTTTTGTTTATGCAAGTAGAAATAAGTGTGTGGTGGTCATTATAGAAACTGCTTCCCAATGAATATTTTTTAAAATATTTTTTAAATACATAGAAATAAAGCTTGGAAGAAGCTATGTCCAAATGTCAAATGGTGGAATTATTGGGGAACATTTTTCAATTTCTTTAGGGATATTAGGAAGCAAATAGCTTTCTCTGCCCCCGATGAGTAGGAGGTGGTTAGGCAGAGAGAAGGAGATGCCTTTTAGTAAGGAAACCAAGTATGAATGAAGGTACAAAGACAGGATAAGAAAGGAAAGGACTTTTTGGAAGTGGCTGGCAATGACTAGACGTCCCAGAACAGCTACGTTAAAAGGACTGTAGCAGTGAATAATGGGAAATAACACCAAAAAAACAGTATGTAGGGCCAGATCACGAGGAACCCTGAATCTGAAGGAAGGAATTTGAACCTATGGGCACTAGAGAGCCATAGGTGATTTTTATTTTTTAATTTTTTTTAAGTTTCATCTGGTTTGTTTGTTTGTTTTTGGCTGCTCAACTCAGCATGTGGGATCTCAGTTCCCAGACCAGAGATCAAACTCGTGCCCTCTGCAGTGGAAGCGTGGAGTCTTAACCACTGGACTGCCAGGGAAGTCCCCATAGATGAATTTTCAACAATAAGTGACACATGTGTCGAAAGCCAAACTGAAGGAGTATTAATTTGGCGAAGGTGCACATGGGGTTGAACAGAGAGTCTTAAGATCGGAGAGGGCTTTTTCTCCATTCTTCCATTTATGTATTTACTCATTCAGCATGCACTGAGCTCCTGCTTTATGCCATGCTCTCTGCAAGGCACCCAGTAAGGCAAGATCCCAGGCCTCAAAGAGTTAACAGTCTGCTGTGAAAATTGGAGAAAGAGAGCAAAGGACACAGGGTGGGTTCCCTTTTATGAGCAAGCCCTGAAATGGTCATTTCTACCTTCTAGTTTGAATTCTCACCAAAGCCCTGCTATTTATCCTATGTGACCTATGAAGAAACAGAGGCTCAAAAAAGTTAAGCGTGGGGTCGTGCTTCTGGTCACACAACTGATCCCTGGATAATTCCTTCCATAACATCTTAGGGTAGAGGTCTGTGTCACAGGGAGAGGCCGAATCCTAGGTGGTTAGAGAGGCCCCACAGTGAAGGTGATATTTGAACTTGGACTCTAGTGCACGTGTGAGATAGGGCATTTCAGGCCGTGCACAGGCATGGGGTCAGTAATGTTAGGACTCCATTACAACCATTTGGGCCCGAGGCGGTAACACTTGGAATTGGCAGTGAGAATGGAAAAGAAGGGTCAAGGGCAAGAGGCACTGAGGAGAAACTGGCTTCCAGATTTCCAACCTGGGGGGCAGCTGTAATTCCTGAAAGAACCAACAGTACCTGGGGAAGGGGAGAACAGATGAGAGGGTCAGACGCTGGCTACGTTCTGGCATGAGTTCCTGGTCTACACCATCACACAGGGGCCCAGGGGAAAGTAAGGAGTAAGAAGGTCTCATTTTTCTAAATAACACCTTTATCAGGTGGAGAGAGAAGTAGGCTTTGTGTTTGTACTGTCACAACCCTCCAGTCTGGTTACAGATGGGCTCACATGATGGATGGCTGAGGACTCTGGTCTCTGGAGCCCCTACACTGGCCATAGCTACACATTCCATTTGCCCTCTGAGACACAATTCAGAGCTGACACAGCATCCTGGCCCCCTTTTGTGACGTACGTGAGAGAAGCTGTTGGAAACAAACCATTCCAGGACTGGGCTCATTTCAGCCATTTTCTAGGATCTTTTGATGGTAGGTGACAGCAACCCAGGTGAAAGCAGCTTAAGGAGAATTTATCTAAAGATATAGGAAGGTCTCAAGGAACACAGAAACAGGAATAGAGCTGGAGCCCGGGCACACAGAGAACCGTGGATGTGGGCCTGCCTTTTCTTGCCCCCTAACCTTCTCTGGTGCCTGGTTCAGACGCTATCATCTCCCTCCACAGATTCTGTTCCTCTAGTCCACTGGGCAAGAAATGTGGCCTCTGACAGTTTACAACCTTTATAACCTACAGAGCCTGGACCCTCCGGGTTTCCATTTCAAATTTACAAAGAAAGACTGAAAGCACAGCTTGTGTGGAGCTGGCCTTGGACTTCTCAACTAACAGGCATTCACTCCCAGAGGCAGATGGATGGTGTGTGGGCCGTAACATCTCTAGGTCTAATTTCCTTGCTTGGGAAATGGAGATACACTCTCTACCTTGGAGGTTACTACTGTGAAGAGTAAAGAGGATAAAAAGACATTGGTGATATTCAGACTTCCCACCAAGTGCTCCTAAAGGCAAAAAAGGAGGAGACTGGGACTACCCTGGCGGTCCAGTGGTAAGACTCCATGCTTCCACTGCAGGGGGTGCGGGTTTGATCCCTGGTGGGGGAACTGAGAGCCCACATGCCGCGCGCTGCAGCCAAAAAATAAAAATAAATAAAAAGGATACTGACAGCCTGAGGGGTATCTTGGTGAAGCTGGAAGCAGGACATTGATTTGAGGTCTTGTTTTTAGCATAAAAATGTGTTGGCTATGGGAATTTAGCATATGATAAAACTGACATCTCAAATTAGTAAAGATAAGATAAATTATTTAGTCAGTGATGTCGGGATTGACTGGGTTGCCAGCTGGGGAAAAAAAAAAGATCCCTCACAGTCTACAGCATATTAAATTCCTGATGGAAGAAAGATTTAAATGCAAAAAATGAAATCATAAAAGTAGTTAGGAAAAGTGTGAAAGACCTTAGCAAAAGAACTAAGAACATGTCCTCGTGGTCTGCCTTGTTCAACACTGCAACTCCATCCCCTAAAGCAGCGCTTGGTACAGAGACAGGACTTAATAAACTTTTCGTGGAAAGAATTAATGAGAGAATATTTCTTTTTTTTTTTTTTTTTTTTTTTTGCGGTTCGCGGGCCTCTCACTGTTGTGGCCTCTCCCGTTGCGGAGCACAGGCTCCGGATGCGCAGGCTCAGCGGCCACAGCTCACGGGCCCAGCCACTCCGCGGCATGTGGGATCTTCCTGGACCAGGGCACGAACCCGTGTCCCCTGCATCGGCAGGCGGACTCTCAACCACTGTGCCACCAGGGAGGCCCAAGAGAATATTTCTTAAATCACCTCAGATAGGGGAGAAGCTTTTCTAAAGATGATCTAAAACCCAGGAGCTATAAAAGCAAAGGTAAATTTAGCTACCATATATATGTATAAAACAAATGAGGTGAGGGGGGAGCGGAGGGAACCAAACTAATCAAAAGACAAACATACTGGAGGGAAATATTTGCAATTCACATAGCAAAAGGGACCCTTCCTTAATATTTAAAGAAATTCTAAATGTTGATAAGAAAAAAAAGCCAACAATCTAGTAGAAACATGGAGAAATGATATGAAGAAACAGTTCCCAGAATAAGAAATACAAATGTTTTTGAACATTAAAAAAAAAGAAAAGAAAAGAAAGATACTCAACCTCCTTCATAATTTAATAAAAGCAAATAAAAACTCTAATGAGATACAAGTCTTCACCCATCAGACTGGCTAAGGTCAGAAGGTTTAAGAACACTGTGTTGTCCGTTGTGCGTTGGCTAAAGGATCAGGAAGCAGATACTCTGATGTAGTGTTGATTGGGAGCACTCCTCAGAGGACAAGTGGACCGTGCAATGTGCCCTGTGACCTACTTCCAGGAATCCCTCCTACAGATATACTAACACACGTACACATGAAGAATATTCAGGGTTATATTTGTTGTAGTGCTGTTTGCAGTAGGAAAATACTGGAAATAATCATCACAGGGCTGGTGAACAAATGCTGGCACATCCATACAATAAAAAACTGTGCAGCTGTTGAAAGAATGAAATAAGTCTCTATGATTTATGAAAAGGTCTCCAAGATGTAGTGTTATCTGAAAAAAGCAAGATGCAGGGCAGTGTGTATTTTATGCTCATTATACTAAACAGCAACAACAACCCACAGACATGGGTACTTACTTGGACTGTGTATAGATGATTTCTTGGAGGATTCCCAAGAATCTGGGCATAGTGGTTGCCTCCTGGGAGTGAAGCTGGGTGGTTGGAGAACAGAGGGGTAAATTTTCATTCTAAACTCTTTTATACTTTGCAAATTTTGCTTCATGAACATGTATTACCTCTTCAAATAATAAATTAAGAACGTGTGTTAATTTAGCATTCTGCTCCGTGCTATTATATATCCACTATTGATTAATGTAAAAATCATGTTTTACATTACTTACCTCACACTAATGAACTCTCCCTCCCAAACCTTTGAGTGAAATTAAAATTCTAGAAGGATGCAGCACATTTATCCTGGGACTTTGTCTGCTGGGCACACCAACAAGTGGCCCCTTTCTGAAGAGAACAGAACTTTGCGGAGTGTTTGGTACATTAAGTAGCTGCCCTACAAAAGTGAGTTCCTGTCTCTGCAGGAACGGAACTGTTCTGGGAGAGGGGCTGGAGGGAACCTCCGCTCCCCTGGCAAGGACAAGAGGCTGATGAGTGTCTTGTGCCCTGATCAGGACCTTGGGAGACCTGGAAATCTAAGGTCATGTAGGGTCCACATTCTTCAACCTAGCCCAGTCCCTGGCACATAGTAAGCACTCAAAAAAATATGTTTCTGGAATGAATGAACATACCAAGAGTTAACGGGAATCTCGCCTGAGGGAGTGACAAATGCCATTGGGAAACTTTGGGGAAGTCCCATAAATAGATGACATTTAACCTGGGGCTTTATCTTTTCCATTTTTTATTTTTTTGGCCATGCCATGGGGCATGTGGGATCCTAGTTCCCCCACCAGGGATTGAACCGGTGCCCCCTGCATTGGAAGCACGGAGCCTTAACCACCGGACCGTCAGGGAAGTCCCTAACCTGGGGCCTTAAGAAGGAATCCCTCGGGCTTCCCTGGTGGCGCAGTGGTTGAGAGTCCGCCTGCCGGTGCAGGGGACACGGGTTCGTGCCCTGGTCCGGGAGGATCCCACATGCCGCAGAGCAGCTGGGCCCGTGAGCCATGGCCGCTGAGCCTGCGCGTCCGGAGCCGGTGCTCCACAAGGGGAAAGGCCACAACAGTGAAAGGCCTGCGTACGGCAAAAAAAAAAAAAAAAAAAAAAAAGAAGGAATCCCTCACCTGGAGGACAAGGGGGATAAAGCAGGATTTCAGGCAGAGAGAACAGCTTACCTTTGGGCATAAGAGTAGAGGGATTGGAGCTCACAGAACACCTATCTGCCCTGCTTGGAGCAGCCATCAAATGTTGTCAGTTACCATGGGGGCATCATGTGTGTTGGCGGCTGTCTGACAAAGTGAATTGGGAAAGGTCCAGAAGCTGACAGACAGGAAAGAGAGTAACCAGGTCCCATTCACTTGAAGCCAGAGGAGGCTTTGGGAAGGGAGGCCCTCAGGTGGACCCTCACACACCCCTCCAAAGACTGACTGTGAGATGCTCGTAGTCTATCAGATCCAGCGCCTCGTTCTTAAACCACCACCTTCATTATATTATTGCCGAGTGAGAGCCACGAAACAGAGGGCCACGATCGCTTATCCAGAATCCAAAACGCTTCGAAAATCCTAAATCGGTTTTTAAAATTTTGTCAACAAAACCTGCCCTGAGCTGATCTGAAGCTACACGTAGACGTAATTCATCGCATCTTATGTGTCCGTATATACGTTTTGCTGTAGAAATATGTGTGATTGATGACAGAATGCTGTTCTAGACCCCGCTGAGGGGTTATATAACATATTGTAGGAGCACCATACTACTTTTAGTACTTAAAGTCTGGAGAATTCTGAATTCTGAAACACATCTGGCCCCCAAGAGGTTTGCATCAGGATTTGTGGTCTAACATAATCGACCAACACACAAAATGTTTAAAAATAAAAGTAATATAATGTCCTGGGTGTAAAAGAAGAAATAAAAGAATAGAAGTGTATAAAAACAGAATAAGTATTTCAACCCGTAAATGCTGGGGCAGGACTATACCAGAAGACGGGGGTGGGGGGCGGCAGTGAGTGGCGACATAGACCGCTCCTGTGGAGGGGGGTTGCCTCTAAAGTGGACTTTGAATGTGGCAATTCAAATAAAATTGATAAAGTTATATATATCTTTTGCAACTCAAATGCTAGGGGTCCTTTTTGGATAAGCGGTCTGAGGTGATCTCTAAAAATGGTTCACTATTCACTTGACCCAGAAAACCCCACAGAATCATGCAAATCGAGAGACTCAGATCTTCGTGTCCACTTTAAGAGCACTCGTGAAACTGCCCAGGCCATTCAGGGTATGCATATCTGAAAAGCCACCACGTATCTGAAGGATGTGACTTTACAGAAGCAATGTGTACCAGTCTGTCTCTACAATGGTGGAGTTGGTAGGTGTGCCCAGGCCAAAGAGCGGGGCTGGACACAGGGTCGGTAGCCCAAAAAAAATGCTGAACTTTTACTGCACATGCTCAAAAATGCAGAGAGTAATGCTGAACTTAAGGGCTTAGATGTAGATTCTCTGGTCATTAAGCATATCCAGGTGAGCAAAGCACCCAAGATGCCATGCAGGACTTACAGAGCTCATGGTCAGATCAACCCATACATGAGCTCTCCCTGCCACACTAAGATGATCCTTCCTGAAAAAGAACAGATGATTCCTAAACCCGAAGAGGAGGTTGCACAGAAGACAAAGATATCCCAGAAGAAACAGAAACTTATGGCCCAGGAATAAATGCTACAAAAAAAAAAAAGCAAAAAAGAAAAAAATACTAGGAGTGGCATTGCCATGATTTTCCAAAATGGTGAACAACTCTCAGGAAAGTTCCAATTAAAAAAAAATACAGTCGCCCTCAATGTACTCAGTAGTTGCATTCCTGGAAAATCTGGTGCATATAAAAACCATGCAGAATTACTTTGTGTTCGTTTGCAAAACGTAATTAGGTTTTAGGCCCAGATGATTATAATGAGGTTTTTTGCTTACAAGATACGTTTTAATGAGACGTTTGGAAGTGTTCACACTGCAGGACAATTCTTTGTTGTGGGTGACTGCCTCACACATGGCAGGGCGCCTCTTGTCCCTGGCTCCACATGTTAAATGTCAGTAGTGTCCCCCAGACAGATCGTTATGACAACCAGAAATGCTCCTCACATTTCCAAAAACCTTAGGGTGGTAACCTCAGGAGGGAACACAGCTCACCCCTAGCCACCCTCAGAACCACCAAATGGAGAAGTCGGCAGGGGTTGGTGGGTGCGCCGGTGGAGTCCCAGGGCACGCTCCGTCCAGGTGGGGAATCCCGCAGTCAAGTCTGGACTGAGCAGTTTGGATTTGAAGAACCTTGTTTTCCCCAGAATCTAAGGCTCAGGGAAACACACTGGCACTGGGTGTGCCAGCATGGAGCTGTGGCTCTCTGATTGGCCAACGTGTAGGATGTTTTGGCCTTGTGCATCGCTTTCCCCTGCCAGTGAGGTGGTGCCTTCTCCAGTGGGTGATGGGCCACCTGGTACTTGGCTGATCTCAGGTTGGGGCGTGTCAGGCAGCCCATGGCGGTGCGCCTTCCTTTAAGACTCATTCTCCAAGTCTCTTAGTGGTTAGGAGTTAAACACAGCAGCATATTCACAATAGCCAAAAGGTGGAGGCAACGTAAGTGTCCTTCCATGGGGGCAGGGACAAAAAAAAATGTGTTACATACATACAGTGGAATATTATTCAGCCTTAGAAAGGAAGGAAGTTCAGGCACATGGGACAACATGGATGAAACTTGAAGACATCATGCTAAGTGAAATAAGCCCGTCACAAAAAGACAGATACTGTCTGATTCCACTCTTTAGAGAAGTCAAATTCAGAGAGACAGAAAGTGGAATGGTGGTTGCCGGGGGCTGGGGAGAGGGGGGATGGGGAGTTATTGTTGAATGGGGACAGAGTTTCAGTTTTGCAAGATGAAAAGGTTCTAGAGATGGATGATGGTGATGCGGCCCAACAGTGTGAATGCACGTAATGCCACTGTACTGCAGTTAAAAATGGTGAAGGTGGTAGATTTTACGTTACGTGTATTTTAGCGCAAATAAAAATTTAAAAGCAAATAAAGAGGGAAGGTGCTGATGGCACGACTACGAATCAAGTGTGCGCTCTGCTGTTTACCAGTCTGTTGTGGATCTTGGCCAGGTTAACCTGTCTGAGTCTTAGTCTTCCCATCTGTGAAACGGGGATAATGATGTACTAGGGGTGGGGGGAATTACGAGGGTCACTAACTCGTGTTTGTAAGCCACAGGGCACGCTGTCTGCACTCAGGAAGTGTGGCTGTTATAGTGCAGGTGGATTTCACTTATTCACTGCTCCGGAAAGCAATCTTTCCCCTCAGACACTCTCATAGAAGCATTTGGGGCATTTAGCCTAATAGCAAGGTCATATGGACACTAACAAAGCAGAATGACTGGGGACCCAGGACAGTGCGTGTATAAGCTTCCTGGGTCTTCCTGCCTGGGGGTCAGCTTCCTCTCCGCCCACAGTGAAGCATTCTCAGCTGTACTTTAGGCAACTTCACTGTATCTAGACAAAGGCCTTCTTAACTGACCCTCCCTCCCAGAGGGGCACTTCTCCGTAAGTGTAAAACCTCCAGTATTCCCCTTTAGACTCTTAGGGAGAGTTGATAATTGTTGACAGCAACAAGCATTCATTTTCTTTTGTTTTGATTAAACAATAATTTGATTGGAAAATGCTTCCTGGTGCAGTAATTAATGACCGGCTGGAGCTGCTAACGCTAGAGGTAAAGCAAAAGGCACTTAACCCTTGGGCTTCCCTGGTGGCGCTGTGGTTGAGAGTCCGCCTGCTGATGCAGGGGACACAGGTTCATGACAGCTAGCATTAGCTACCAGGAAATGTTAGACCTGGAGGGTAATCCCTGCTGGTACAAACTCTGAAATGGGGAGGGAGCAAAAGAGAAAAAAAAAAAAAAAAACTAAGCAATTTCTTCTTGCGCAATGAAAAGTTTAAAAATGGAGCGTCGTGTTGCCATAGACACAATTCCTGGCTCTGGGCTGTCCTCCATGCCTGCATCCAGCGGCACAGCAATTAGATACGGTTTTCAGCAGGGCAGCTGAGCCTCCCAAGTACCTATAATGAACATCTGCAGCTCCAGGCTCCCGCGGAAATCCTCAAGCCTTCACTTGTCACTATAATTTCCTTGGGAAGTGTTTCTAATTACATATTTCTTGCTGCCTGCTCCAGGTCAAGTCTTCTTGTATACAATATTCGAATTACATAAAACCACAAAACAGTGAGAGCGACCCTGGAGTGGTCCAAATTACTATGTATTTTGCTTTTAACTTAGTAGTTAAGCATTACTGGGTGTAATAGGGCATCGTTTGCATGAGCAAAAATAACGCTAAAGGAATGTGCCTCATTCTTTTTAAATCTCTGTAGAGGTCAGACCCATTTCAGCAAGACATTTATATAATAACAGAATTCCCAACTCCAACACATGGATCGTTTAACTATTATAGCGGGGTCTTTGTCAAGAGGAACTTAATTCTTCTGTATTATCTCCTGGGACCTGCCATCTAGGGAACTTCTGGTAGTTTAGTTCGCTGGAGGTGGTCTGTTAGTTTAGGTAGTTCTCCAAGATGTAAGACAACCTTCACCCACTAATTCTTAGAGAAAACTGAAGTCAAATGAATCTCAATCCAGATGCTACTGTATGGATGTTAAATTTTCTTTGGAATTGAGTAAATTGGAGGATTCTTCAGCTCTTGAAGAAGAGGCAAAAATGGTTTTCCAAAAGGGTAGGTTGGCTAGGGTTGGGGGTTCCCCTCCTTACGGGGGAGGGGTCTAAGTCCACCACCCTCTCTACCTTGCCTTGTGTTACGCAAGATTGAGCACCTGCAGGACCCAGAGTTACTGACTACCTGATCGTCTTGGGGGGCCTGAGGAGTTGTGCTCAGCTGAGCCTCCAGGCAGTGCCCACTGGGGGAGGGCCGGTTCTGGCCCCGGCTTGCAGCTGATGCAAGAACATCTTCCGACCCCGTTCCCTAAGGAGTTTCAGCAGAAAGTGGCAGCCCTGCAAGAAACAGCATTTGCTCTAGGCTTGCTTCTGCCCACTGGCTCCTCCTCCCAGTCTCTAAATGTTGAAGCCTAGGGTTCATTCCGGGACCTCTTCTCTCTGTCTGCACTCAGTTCCTAAGTGATGTCATCCAATTACGAGGCCCTGAATCAATACCATCTGTAGCAGATTGTGTTTTCCAGAGTTGGCCACAACAATATCTCCATCCCATATGCTCTTCTACAACGTGGTCTTCACACTCTCTCCATGGAGAGAAGGAATCTATATCCACCACCCTCCCCATCCCACCTTGAGTCTTGGCAAGCTCTAGCTCTCTGGTAGCCCAGAGGATGAGGTGGAAACGATGCTGCGTGACTTCCAAGGCTAAGTTAGGAAAGACGGTGCAGCTTCCACCTTGTTCACTGGTACACTCACTTTTGGAGCCCTGAGCTGCCACGTAAGTAGTCCAGCTACCCCAGGGAAAACCAAGCTACATGGAGAAGCCAGTCTAAGTGTTCCAGTTGACAGCCCCTGCTGAGGTCCCAGTGAAGAGCCAGTTTCAACTGCCAGATTTGTGAGTGAAGACACTTCCTGGTGATTCCAGCCCCAGTCATCGTGTTGCTTCGAACCCTTGAGTCTTCCAAGCTCAGACCCAAGATTTGTGGAGTAGAAACTAAACATTCCTGCTGTGCCCTGCCCTGAATTTCGAACCCACGAATTGGTGGGTAAATGAAATAGCTGTTTTAAGCTAAGTTTTGGGGTCATTTCTTATATAGCAGTACCATCTGCAACACCATCTGTATGCCAGTGACTCCCAAGTTTCTATCTCCAGCTTAGGGCCTCTCTCTGAGCTCTAGACTCACGTATCCGACTGTTGATTTAGCTTTTTCACTTGGATGTCGAACAGGCTTCTCATAGAACATGCCCCAGATGCAACTATTGACCTACCCTGCCCTGCAAAGCTGCCCTTCCCTCAGGTGTCCTCATCTCAATAAATGACACTGAAACCCAATTGCTCAGACTCAAAATCTAGACATAGTCGGTGACTCTTCTCTTTCTCTCCCAACTCCCATCCCGTCCATCAGCAAATCCCATCAGCTCTACTTTTAAAACGTTTCACAGATAGGATTACCTCTCACCTACTCTACTGGTATAACCCAAACCCAAACTGCATCTTCTCTGTCCTGGATTATTGCTATGGCCTCGTAACTGGTCTCCCTGCTTCCACTCCTGGCCTGTAGTCCTCACCTCCATCAAGTCTCCAGAAGGCACAGTAAACATCTCAAGATGTAAATCACAGCAGGAGCCTCGACTCCTCATTCACTCATCTGGTTGTTGACCAGGAATCTAGCTGGGGCTGTTGGTGAGAACACTCACATCCAGCCTCTCCATGTGGCGTGCACTTCCTCATAATGCGGTGGCTGGGTTCAGAGACCAAGTGTCCCAAGAGAGAGGAGAGCCAGCTAGGAGCGCATCTAGGATTTAGCCTTGGGCATCAAGGCTAAATTCTGCCACATTCTACTGGCTGAGGCAGTTAGGAAGGTCCACCCAAGTACAGAGGCAGGGAACACAGACTCTACCTTTCCATGAAGCCTGTTAGGGTCACACTCTAAGAGGAGCATATATAATAGGATATACATTGGTGCGGCTATCCTTGGGAAGTATAATCTGCCACACTGTTCAAGAAGATTTAACTACATAAGAAAGAAAACCGTACACCAAAAAATTCCATAAACATAATGTAAATGCAAAAGACAGTATAAAGAAATGCTAACTCTTTTTCCTAAGCCCCTCACTGAGCCCCTCCTCTAGGCTTTGTGGGTTGATTACAGGCATATTTGGCTGGTTAACATTTTATTTTTTATTTATTTTTAATTTTTTTGGCCACGCCACGCAGCTTGTGGGATCTTAGTTCCCTGACTAGGGATTGAAACTGGGCCCTCTGCAGTGAAAGCGCGGAGTCCTAACCACTGGACCATCAGGGAATTTCCTCCCCCACCCTTTTTTTGTTTGTTTGTTAATACTGCGGAGGGAAACTGAGTCTAATGTGCCTGCTTCCTCTTTTCTCTGACGGCAGGAAGAAGAGAATGATGTCTCCTTCATCTCAACCTATAAGGCTCGCTTCAAATGATACTTTCTCCACAGACCCTCCCTGACTTCCACTGTGTGAACACTGAGTTTTTCCCCATCTCACAAGGTACTTATACTTTCTTCCTTGTATTTCAGTCTCTTTTAAATATCTGTCTCTTTTAAATCTTACCTCTCTTTAATTCCTCCAGGGTATACTGAACTATAAATTTCTCAAGGGAGAGGGACTCTTTTTGGATTCATCACTGTTGCTTTTCTGCTCTGATCTTTGCACTGTTCACATGTGTTAATTATGCAATGTGTGCTGGTGGAATTCATGAAGAAGCAGTTGTGTCCAGTGTCTGTCTCATCTATATTTAATAATCCTGGAATGTAGTAGGTGCTCAATTAAAACATGTTTTTGGTGAATGGATTGTGATCTACTAACTACAGGACATTTCAGGGGGAAGTAAGCATAAGAGCTGGTCCCAGCCTTCAGTTACTATTTATACCTTGCCCAACAATGAAAAAGCTATCACAAGGCAGGGCATGATTATGATTTTTTGACAAAAGTCTGTGGGACTTAGAGAAAGCTTTTCTAAACCTATATAGCCAAAGTCAGAAAACATAAAGGAGAAGACTGATAGTTTCTACTGCATAAAAATGAAACACTTCTGTACATTTAAAAAAAATCATAAATACAAGTAAGGCAAATGGAAAGCCAGGAAAAACTTGTCAGTATATTAACAAAAGGTTACTATCTTTAATATTGGAAGAGGTCATCTATGTCAGTAAGAAAAAGACAAACATTTTTTAGTTAGGGAAAGGATATAAATACTCAAAACAAAAAGAAAAATATAAGTGGTTAATAAACAGAAGAAAGAAAACCTTTAACCTCATTAGCAATCGTAGAAATTCATAGGAAAACCACACTGAGGTAACATTTTTCTTTTATCAAATTGGCAAACTATTTTTGTTAAAATAATCTGCAATGTTGGCATGATTAGGAAGACTGAAAATTGATGTTTAAAATGGACATGCTTTGTAACCCGGCATTTCAACATCCCCAATTTATGCCAAAGAATTTATTGCTGAGGTTTGCCAAGATCTGTACACAAAGACACTTCATGAAGTACTGATTTTAATAGCAGAAAACTGGGATTAATGTCCAGCAATTGGAATTAAATTGGTTAAATAAATCATAGCACCACCCTGTGATACAACATTATATAGCCATTTCAAGTGCTGATATGAAATAATATTTAATGAAGTGGGAACATATTCATGTTACATAGTTAATTTAAAGTTTCAATTTATCAAGCAAATGTAGAATTGTTTTCTTTTTCATCATATATATTTCCATAATCAAAAACATGCATGGGGGGCTTCCCTGGTGGCGCAGTGGTTGAGAGTCTTCCTGCTGACGTACCGCAAAACAAAACAAAACAAAACAAAACAAAACAAAACAAAACAAAAAAACATGCATAGAAGAAGCCTAGAAAGATTTACATCAAAAATTTTAGGATTCTGTGATTTTGCTTTTTCTCACCTCTTTTTTGTGTTTTTAAACTTTCTAGGGAATTCTCTGGTGGTCCAGTGGTTAGGACTCTGTGCTTCCTTTGCAGGGAGCACGGGTTTGATCCCTGGTCGGGGAACTAAGATCCCGCAAGCAACGCAAGCTGTGTGGTGCGACCAGAAACAAAACAAAGCAAAACAACTTTATACAGTAGCATTCTTTTCTATCCAGGAAAAAAATACCATTATTTCTTTTAAGTGGTGTGGAAGTTGCCCCTGCAGTATAGGTGGGAATGCCAGTTCTGGCTCTTTCCTTTGAAAATATCTCTAGGTGCCATGGGTACACATTTACAAGAGCCCATTTTCTCCTGAGAATAGAGTGAGGGTGCGAGGAATTTTGGTGAATGTTTGTACTTGCAGCTTGTCCTGGAGTAAATCTTTAAGACTGTGGGAATAGGTGCTTTGTGCTCTGTTGAGCTGGCGAATGTATGTCAGGTTTCCTGTCCTTCTGTCTCCGTCATGTGCAAGGATCTGTGAGTGGAGGGTTTCATTAATCTGAATGCATCTGCAACCCCATCAGGAGCATTTCAGTTTCATGGACAAGTGGTTTGCTTTATTTGCTTTATTTGCTCCTGACGGAAATAAAGGGATGATACAATTAGTTCTGTCCGCTGCACGTGGGGGTGGAGCTTAAGTGAATTAAAACGTTCTGTGGCAAAGTAAACATGAAATGGGCGTGAGAAGTTGGATAGCAAGAGGAAAGCAAAGTTTACTGATTTTCTCCTTTATTTGGCTCTCAGGTTTACGAGGATACACAAAAATCACACAAAGAAATCTGATGGGAATAGTCTCTAAAACTAAAAAATAACATCGCCACTGATTCAGCCTTCATGAATCCCTCTGACTATTTCCAAATATAAGCCCTATATAAAACCACCCCGTTTCACTTTGGGGACCACTAAAACAAGTGACTCTTATACGACAGAGAAAAAGAAGACGTTTTAATAATATGTGTGTTCAGATGCTTGCATCAAATGTTAAAAACCCATCAATTCACAATGTAGAATACCACCTGCCCACAGGTACAAACAAAAACGTTTCCTTTGCTCCAAGGGATCTTTTTTCCATTTTATTATTGCTAGTATAAGAGATCAGGAAATGTCTTAAAATGCACAAGTGGTTTTGCTGACTTTTTATGTGGTTTCTTTTGAATTCAGGAAGCTTTGAATGACATAAATGAGCTCTGTACAGATGTTTCTAGAAGGTTTATGGCTCATCTCTGAGGTTCCCAGAGAGTGGTCAGCTCCACATCACACCTCATGGGACCCCATGGCCCATTGACAATGAAATCAAAGGAGGCTGTAATTTTCTCTCAGCCTTCTTTGGGCTTGAAAACTGGAAACAGCACAGAAGACCATACATTCAATGACACATCAGATTGGCATCTTCCCTGTGCCAGCAGCCATGCCCACGAGCTATCATGGTGTGGTGTGTTACAGTCCTTGACCTGCTGGTGTTTATAGCTGGGGGTGAGAATGGAGCCAGGGAGGGGACATTAATTTAATAGGCTTCTGGGTGTTTCCATCCTTATTTCACTCTTGGACAAGCCGAAGAAGGAAATGGTTTTCAGCAACCTCTGTGATAAAAACTATTTGCTTATTCAACTGAGTTATCTCTAAAAAATGTTAAAGGACAGTTTAATAATCACTGTCCCCCAACTGTCTCTCTCTAAATATAGTTCACGTATATGAAGCATGAATCTCTCTCTTCCTTTCCTCCACACTCTCCCCGATTTTCCCCCAAACTGGCCTACTTTAGCTGTTTTGTCCTCTCCTTTTTCTCATCTTTTTTCCGATGGATTTTTCCTTCTTCTTCTCTAGCAACTCTCTGTTCTTTCCCATGTAAATCAAACCAGCCTACCTTGGCCATTCTCTCTAACACCACACACAAAGGCCCAGAGTCTACCAGGAAAGGTAGAATTCTCTTAATGGGTGTGATAACTCCAAGTATTAGATACTATTAACTCACCAGACAGACAGATGAGAAACCCGGACATAGAGAGGGCAAGTAAATTAGCCAGGGCTGTGCAGCCCTCGAGTAGCAGAACCAGCCTTCAAAATTCCTCATTCCAAAGCTTGGGCTGTTTCCAAAGTACAAGCGGAGGTCCTCAGGGAGGGCTCTGGGTGGATGAGGAACAGAATTAAGTCATATTTACCGACAGCCACATCCTCTTAGATTCATGGAGCGGCTTCCATGCCCAGGACAGGAAATAGCCCTTCTCCCAGGAAGCCCCCCGTGGTGTGTGTCTCAGGCGACACACACATTGTGGAAAAAAAGCATTCTTGTTCTCAGAGGCCTGTATCTGCACAGCGCCAGGGGACCACTCACACTGTTTTCCCATGAATGGTGCCCCCTGGAGTTGTGTGAGGGCTCGGCCTTGGCTGCACAGTTGCTTTATTTCTCACGTTGCTTTTTTTTGGAGGTCTTGAGGGGAAGGACTGTGACATCTGCTCTTGGAATGTTTCCAGCCCTGCTGAGGTTCAAAGCCCGCATCTGTTCCAGGGTCTTTCACTTCTGGTTCCTCTCAGTTCTCACTGACACTTGGGGCGGGGACCGATAACCTAAGCTTAAAATTCACATTGTCTTAAGAACCTAGAAGAGGCAACTCATGTAGTTGGAAGTATTTGAAAGGCTCTGAGAAAAAGGTATCCCAAAATGTATGTGTGAATGTACATTCTCTAGAAGTTACTGTCGTGTAAAATTCCGAAATAACCACTTTTAGGTGAGAATCTATGAATCATTTTGGTGAATGTGGGGTGGGGGAGGGGAAGAACAGGAAGCGAGGAGACTTCAAGGTTTCTGTAGAAATAATTTGAGGGTAGGGGCATCTTCTCTCCCTTCGTCCCCCTTAGGTAGGTTTCCCGACTTTGTTGGACCCATTAGAGTCTGAACTCCGCTTTCCTGTGGCCAAAGGGTCACGGCAGTGTCCTAGCGGAAACTCCTGGGAGCTGGTGACCAATGGGAAGATCAGCAACAGTGAGAAAAGCAGCCTTGATCTGTGGACCAAGGGCGGCTTTAAATGAGTGGAACTCCATGTACGTGGGGTTTGAATAAGCCTGTGCGTCCTAACCCATTTTTAGTACCTGTATTTGATCTGCTTTTAGCATGATGACCAATCAACAGACAGTTGGCTTACAAGAGCTAGAAGGGAAGGGAAGCTGAAGGAGGCTTCTCGAAAGCAATGCCACCTAAAACAAAACCATTTCTCCTGGCTGGCTTTCATCTGTCAGAAAACTTTGCACGTGGGATCAGGGGTATTGAAGCAAGAAGAAGGGAGTTATGGCTTTTGTTCTTCTCTATTCTGAATCAATAAAAGTAACAAACCTTGTGTGATTACAATAAGAAATATATACTTGGTCTTCCTCACCTGTTCCTGACACAGAGCTCCTAAATCCCTTGGAATTCCCTGGATGACAGGGACTCTTTTATTTTTTCTTCAACATCTTCATTGGAGTATAATTGCTGTACAATATTGTGTTAGTTTCTGCTTTATAACAAAGTGAATCAGCTAAACATATACATATGTTCCCATATCCCCTCCCTCTTGCATCTCCCTCCCACCCTCCCTATCTCACCCCTCTAGGCGGTCACAAAGCACCGAGCTGATCTCCCTGTGCTGTGTGGCTGCTTCTGACCAGCCATCTATTTTACATTTGGTGGTGTATATATGTCAATGCTACTCCTTCACTTCGTCCCAGTTTACCCTTCCCCCTCCCTGTGTCCTCAAGTCCATTCTCTACATCTGTGTCTTTATTCCTGCCCTGCCCTTAGGTTCATCAGAACCTTTTTTTTTTTTTTTTAGATTCCACATATATGTGAAGAGAAATGTCTATTTAGCTCTTCTGCGATAGGAACTCTTTTGTTCTAATTAGGCTCCTCTTGGCTGGCCCCTAGGTAGCTTCAGGATGGGGCTAGTCTCCAGAAAGGCCAAGCTATGGTTAGAGGCATGGACCTATGGGGAAAAAGGAGGGGTTAGAGACGGAGTTCAACCACCAATGGTCAATGACTTAATCGATCACACCTACGCAATGAAACCTCCATAAAAACCCCTAAACAATGGGTTTTGGAGAGCTGCTGAGTTGGTGAACACGTCTTGGTGTGGGGGTGGGGGGTGGGCAGCAGACCCAGAAAGGGCGTGGAAGCTCTGCATCCCTCCCCCATACCTTGCCCTATGCATCTCTTCCGTTGCCTGTTCCTCAGTTGAAGTCTTTATAGTACACCGAAAATAGTAAAGTTTACCTGAGTTCTATGAACCGTTCTAGTGAATAATCAAACCTGAGGAAGAGGTTGTAAGAACCACCAAATTTATAGCTTGTTGGTCAGAAGTACCTGTGACAACCTGGGACTACGGCCAGCATCTGAAGTAAGGGGAGTGCGGTTTTGTGAGACTGAGCCTTAAACCTGTGGGGTCTGCACTAATTCAGTGGAGTTAGTGTCAGAATTGAATGGAATGGAATTGTAGGACACCCAGTTGGTATGAGAACTGGAAAATCTGTTGGTACAGAGGAAGAAAACCACCTCATTTGGTGTCAGAAGTGGTATGAGTGGAAACAGTACACCTTGTTACAAGTGTTCTTTGTTGGGGACTGAGAATTCTGCAACCTTGAAACAATGAACACTGGGGTTTCGAATAGAGCAGGCAGGGACAATGAATAGCCTTCTGGCTGTGTCTGTTTTTTCACTCTTGGACAAGCAGATAAAAGAAGATGGTTTTAAACAGCAGGTTTGATAAAACTATTAGTTCATTTGAGGTTTGGGGAGGGTTGTTTTATTTTTTTAAAGATAAATAACTGTTAACTGCTATACCGTGTTGTAGGGCTCATGCCTGCCCTGTTGTCCCGGCTCTGGCAACAGTGGGAGAGACTCAGCAGCCTGGGATCCAGAAGTGACCTGCTGGCTATGTTGGTGACGCTGGACAAACAGCTGGGCCGTAGACCACATACTTGAGGAATGTTTTCCCAGCCTGGCCAGGGGAGGTTGCGCACTGTCCCGGTTTGTTCATCCACTTTCTGCAGCCAGTGTAGAAAAAGCAGGGGCCGTTGTCACAAATCGATGATATGTACCTCACATTCAAAGTTCTTCACATATTGTGATGCTATATAAAAATAACATTCTATTTGTCATTTATGATTTTTAGAATCAAAGTGTGTTCACTATGCAAAGATGAGTTGACAACATATTCTCTAAACATAGCTGAAGAATGTTAAGAAACCGGAATAGGATTTTAGAGAGAAGCGCACTTGCTTTCAATGAGTAAAACTCCATGTGCTTGGGGTATGAATAAGCCTGGACATCATAATTCATTTTAATATTTGTCTTTGATCTGCTTTTTGTATAATGATCAATCAACAGACATTTGAGTGACTACTTGAAGAACCTTTGATGTAGAAAATGCTAGGCTAGAATCACGATCTCGTGCCCTATTTGGACTCTATGGAAAAGAAAAGTACTCCTTCTCGTTTAGTGTTCAGGAGGAATCCCTTCATCAATTTATGTTGGTATTAGCAATTCATAATCTACTAAAATGTGGAACAGAATAAAATTAAAAGTTCATAATAAAGAGCTGAGTACAGGCTTTCTAAAAACTCAGTCATCAACACATTCAAGTGATGTGTCCAAGCTGTGGTCTTCTTAGAAGCTGTCTAGAAAACTCTGTCTTCATAGAAACTCTCTAGTCCCCCCCACCCCCACCCCAGAGTGTTTTTTTGCTCAACTAGTAGTACATAAACATTATCAACTGCTTTGAGTTGCCAGTTGTTTTTCCCAAGAAAAACATGCTGTTGTTATCAAGTATCTAGGTTGTGAAATTTTTACAGCTTCTCAAAAGCTCTTCATGAAGAGAAATGTTCTCCAGCAAGGACAGCAATCACAGCCTCAGACATACACACACACACACACACACCCTTATCCTTCAAAAATTCAGAACATTCGTGCCTGTGTCAACATGATTTCAGATAGGCACCAACCCACGAACCCAAACATTGTGTTGGCAGAACCAGTAAACAAAGAAAAAGCAGTGATCTGTTTGCCTCCACCTCATCTGCCACCATGGGCACTGTATTTTAATGCATTTTTGTTAGGTAGCCAACCCTGCCGTAATTTGTGTCTACTTGGGCCTTTTACTAGGAAGTATAGTTTCTGATTTTTAGAAGAAAAAATTTGTTTTCTTAAAGACAGAACTGTGAATGTCAGTCACTTAATGAAGGCAAAAAAGATATATGAGGTTTTAAGAAATCACATTTCGGGGACTTCAGTGGCGGTCCAGTGGCTAAGACTCTGCGCTTCCACTGCAGGGGGCATGGGTTCGATCCCTGGTCCAGAAACTAAGATCCTGCATGCCGTGCAGTGCGGCCAAAAATATAAATTAAAAAACAATCACGTTTAGAAGGAACACAGTCATTTATATCAGCCTGTCATGAGTATTATTGCCCCAGCGCATACGTGAATTACACAGCAGGGTCTTTTTGGTCACAGTTTGTAGCATGACTCACCTAGATTTACCAACTCCTGAAGGAGCTGATGAAACAATGCTTAAAAAAAATAATAAATTGCACTTCTATTTAAATTTTAAAATATTGTATATAAATAGCACTTTCTGTGACCAAAGTCCCCCAACTCCCATTTAAAAACTTATATGGTGTTTTCTCCATGATCATGGATTGCCTTTCTGGCTGGACTGTAAGCTTCTTTTTTTTTTAAGTGAAATATAGGTGACATGCAATATTATATTAGTTTCAGGTGTACAACTTAGTGTTTCACCGTTTATGTACATTATGAATTGATCACCACAATAAGTCTAGTAACCATCTGTCACCACGCAAAGTTATCACAATATTATTGACTGTATTCCCTATGCTCTGCATTATGTCCCTGTGACATTTATTTTATAACTGAAAGTTTGTACCTATTAATCTCCTCACCTATTTCAGCCAACCACCCCCATACTTTCCCTCTGGTGACCACCAGTTTGTTCCCTGTATCTATGAGTCTGTAACTGTTTTGTTTTTTGGATTCAACATATAAGTAATATCATACAGTACTTGCCTTTCTCTGACTGACTTATTTCACTTAGCATAATACCCTCTAGGTCCACACATGTCTCAAATGGCAAGATTTCATTGTTTTTCATGGCTGAGTAATATTCCATTGTGTGTATAGATATAGATATTATATAGCTCCAAATCTTTATTTATTCATCTATTGATGGACACATATTGTGTCCATATCTTGGCTACTGTCAATCAGTGGACATAGGTGTGCAGATACCTTTTCAGATTAGTGTTTATTCATTCAACCACTCTATGTCTTTTGGTTGGAAGCCTTTAGTCCATTTATAGTCAAATGTTATGTATTGGCATTTTAATTATTTTCGAATTGTTTTTGTAGTTCTTCTCTGTTCCTTACTTTTCTTGTTCTCTTCCCTTATGATTCGATGACTTTCTTCTGTGCTATGTTTGTATTCCTTTCTCTTTATTTTTTGGTGTCTCTGCTATAGACTATTCGTTTATGATTACCATGAGGTTCATGTAAAATAACTTATGTATATAGCAGTCTGTTTTAAGTTGATGGTCGCTTAATTTTGAGCACATTCTAAAAAAACTACATTTTTACTCCCCCTCGCACATTTTATGTTTTTGACATTGTATCTTACACATTTTTACTTTCGTGTCGCTTAGCTAATCATTTTAAATATAGATGATTTTACTACTTTTGTCTTTTAACATTCATACCACCTTTACTATATGTTTGCCTTTACCGGTAAGATTTTTTCTTTCATAATTTTCTTGTTTACAGTTATGGCCTTTTCTTTTCTGTCTAAAGTTCTTTTAACATTTCTTGTAAGGCCAGTTTAGTGGTGATGAGCTCCTTTAGCTTTTGCTAAAGGATGGCTGGGGAACCATCTCTCCTTCAATTCTGAATTATAACCTTGTCAGGTAGAGTTTTATTAGTTGTATTTTCTTTTCAGGACTTTTCATAAATGGTGCCAGTCCTTTCTGGCCTGTAAAGTTTCTGCTGAAAAATCAGCTGGTAGTCTATGGGGGTTCCCTTGTATGTAACTAGTCGTTTTTCTCTTGCTGCTTTTCAGATTGTCTCTTTAACTTTTGACATTTTAATTATAACGTGTCTGGGTGTGGTTCTCTTTGGGTTCCTCGTGCTTGCGGCTTTCTGTGATTCCTGAACTTGGGTGTGTTTTCTTCACCACTTTAGGGAAGTTTTCAGCCATTATCTATTTGATAGGTTTTCTGTCCTTTTCTCTCTGTCCTCTTCCGGGACCCTATAATATGAGTGTTAGTATACTTGCTGTTGTCCCAGAGGCCCCTTAAACTATCCTCGTTTTAAAAAATTCTCTTTCTGTTTGCTGTTCCAATCTGATGATTTCCAGTTCCCTGTCTTCCAGATCACTGATGTCTTCTGGATCTTCTACTCTGCTGTTGATTCTCTCTAGTGTGTTTTTCATGTCAGTTATTGTATTCTTCAGTTCTGACTGGTTCTTTTTCTATTCTCTATCTCTTTGTTGACGTTCTCACAGAGTTTATCCATTCTTCTCCCGACTTTGGTGGCCATCTTTATGACTATTTCTTTGAACTTTTTATCTGGTCAATTGCTTGTCTCTGTTTCATTTAGTGATTTTTCTGAAGTTTTGGCCTGTTCTTTCATTTGGAAGGTGTTCCTTTGTCTCCTCATTTTAACTAACTCTTTGTGTTTGTTTCTATTTTTTAAAAAATATTTATTTATTTATTTGGCTGTGCTGGTCTTAGTTGTGGCACGTGGGATCTTGGTTGCAGCGTGCAGGATCTTTGTTGTGGCATGCGGGATCTTTAGTTGCGGTATGCAAACTCTCAGTTGCAGCGTGTAGGATCTAGTCCCCTGACCAGGGATCGAACCCTTGAACCTGGGCCCCCTGCATCAGGAGCATGAAGCCTTAGCCCCCAGACCACCAGGGAAGTCCCTTTGTGTTTGTTTCTATGTATTAAGTATACCAGCTACATCTCCAGGTCTTGAAAGAGTGGTCTTACGTAGAAGGTGTACTGTGGGGCCTTGTGGCACATCCCCCCACCCTGTCATCAGAGCCAATGCTCCAGTGGGCTGTGTGGGCAGTGTGTGCCCTCCTGTTGTGGTTGGGCCGTGATTGCTACAGGTGCATTGGTGGGCAGGGTTGCTTCTTAGCCATGCTGGCTGAGAGGTCCTGTCACAACTGCTGCAGGTGTGCTGATATGCGGTCCTGGCCCCTAGTGTTGCAGTGCCTGGCCGTGACTGTTGCAGGCATGCTGCTGTGTAGGGCTGGCCCCTCCTGGAGTGGGAGCCACCCCCTGGAGTGGGCACTGGTGCTGGCCAGGGTGGAGCCACTTCGGAGGGGCTGGCTGGGGTGGGCAGGCTGGGCAGGGCTGGTCTTCAGGGGAACACCAGGGTAGGACACATGGAGTTAGCTAGTTTGATGAATAATGACAGACGTAGTACCCACCGGCACCAGGCTAGCTAGGTGGAAGGAGAATTTTTTAAATGGCGCCCAACAGCATTTCAGTCCCAGAGAAGGTTCCACCAGATCGCCGCCCCTCCAGCACATACCCTAAAATTAGTCAGTGAATCACCTGGGAACTTTACAAGCTGCTGCCTCTGCGCTGGGCCTTTGAGCCAGTGAGTTTGTGCCCAAGCTCTTCAAGATCAGCGTCTCAGTTTCCCACAGGCCTCCAGCTCCCCCGGACGTAAGCCCTCTGACTTTCAAAGTCAGGCCGTATGGGGGCTTGGCTTCACAGCGCAGGTCCCCTACTGTAGGGGGGCTTCCGCAGCTGTGCTATCCCTCCCGCTTTGTGGGTGGCTGCACGGGGGGTTTGGGTTCTGACTAGACTGCATCTCTGCCCCTCCTACCTGTCTCACTGTGGCCTTTTCTTTCTATCCTTAGTTGTAGAAAGTTGTTTCTGCTAGTCTTCAGGTCGTTCTCAGGGATAGTTGTTCTCTATGTAGTTGTAGGTTTTGTGTGTCCATGGGAGGAGGTGAGCTCAGGTCTTCCTACTCTGCCATCTTGATCTGGAAAACCTGGGATCAATGCTTTTTTTAAGTTGATTCCAGATACTGTACTGCTACGGATTCAGTTACCACCGTTTGAGTAAATATTATTCCAAAACATTCCAGTCTATCGTTCATGATGAATTAATACAATTTCTCTATCAGGTCTGGTGCTAGTTTTTAGAAAATAAAAAATGAATAAATAAAAAGGTATGTATCAAAGCCTAGAGAGGAAAAGAGGACATTTTTGGACAGATTTTTCTCTTGGATTTGATTACATGAAAGCACCCAAAGACCATGACTTCAGTTCCCTCTCCAGGTAAAATGCTGTGCTCCTTCTGTTTCTTGGTAATGTATCTGAGCCGTTTGTCCAAGCGTGACCAGCGACACTCCCTTGTATCAGGCCGAGGCACTGAGGCAATTGGCCAGAAGAGATCAGAGAGATCTGAGGCCAGAGGACAGGAAAACCCAAAGGCCTGAGCAGCGATGAGTCAGAGGCAGGTGTACCATGGAAATCCAGAGCCCAGAAATATCCAGGGGCTGAGAAAGACAAGAAGGCCAGAGTCCAAGCACACGCCTGCTAGGAAAGTTGGTAGGGTTTCTATGTTCTAAGTCAGGACGTGGTCAGAGGATGAGGCCTTTGTTCATTTTCTTCCCTGCCCCCCAATTCTGTGCTTGCCACAAATGCACTCTCTCTCTTTTTTACAGTTATTCAAAACCTGCCCCTCTTTTAAGGTCAGGGTTACATCCCCTTTTGTTCCATCCCTTTGCTGACTTGAGCCACAGCTATTCCTTTCCTTGGCTTATGCTGTTAACCATCTATGCAACTCATTTAGGACTTAATCTTATGGTGCTTCTTTGTTCTGTTTTGTTTTTAAAGTTATTTCAATACTAATTCATTTTATAAGGATGGTACAATCTTTTTTCTTTTTTTAAATTAATTTATTTATTTTTGGCTGCGTTGTATCTTCATTGCAGTGTGCAGGCTTCTTATTGTGGTGGCTTCTCTTGTGGCTCCACCAGGGAAGCCCTGTGGTGTTTTTTTGACATTCAGAATTGTTGTTTCAACATATCTTGTTTCCCCAAACCAGACTAGAAGCTCCTTGAAGTTAAGACCTGATCCATAGTGTGAGAGGCCAGACCAGGAACTTATTTCCAGTGGTCAGTCTTGCTCACCCACCAATGGAGCCATTGGCCTGTGGTTTATTAGATTTTCCTGAGTGGGGACAGGATGGCTCCCAGAGCCTAAGGCGAGGGTTGAGTCTTCCCGGGTGAATGGTCTTGGTACAGCCTCCCTGGGGTCTGGGCATAAATTCCTGGTGGTGCTTTCTCACGATTCACCCTCTTACCATTTTGCTCTCCAGCTCTCTTTTAACCACATTTGTGCTACCTTTTCTAGATTATATGAAATTCTGTCTTCTTTCTGAAACCTGCAAAAGTTATATTGTTACTGTACCTCATTATGGTGTTGACTTTTGAATCTTGGCAATTGTCTAATAATCCAATCTTTGGCTTTCTTGGAACTTTTCTTACAAGTCCATGTGGGTCTTTGTTATTCATCCTTTACTATTTATTCTTCCCATCCATGGGCATGTGCTCTTAAGGTCAGGTTAATAGAAGAGTTCCTTTGGTTTCATCAATTCATTGGAGGCGCAACTGGTATTGGGGGAACAATTCTATGGTCCTTGGATTAAAGGACTTTCAGCATGCCTTGCCTTCCACCACTGAGAACCAGCATTGCCCTCAGGTATTACAACAAGCAAAAATGCCTCCACCAATTTCCAAATGGCTCCTGGTCGAGTCACATGGTTTTCGATGCTGTCTCGCCACCCAGCACTCCAAAATCACACACTTCCTCCCTGAATGGGATTGTTTGTGCGTCTGCCAATAGACTGTTTCTTTTCTGAAAGCTCATCATACCTTTAAGTTATTCTTCCTTTTGGAGGGTTTATTTTTGCTTTGGAATGAGTCATATATTATTTTGTTTTGTTTCGTTTTACTTATTATTATGGGAATTGTCAAACATACACAAATAGAATAGCAAAATGAACCCCCAAGGACCTATCACCTGGTTTCAACAATTATCAGCTCATAGACAATGCTGTTTTTCTCTATACCCTTACCTACCACCCTCCACCCACTTCCTGTGCCATTAGATAATTTTGAAGCAAATTACAGACATCATTCATTGTATGCAGCTTTTAGATAAACTTTGGGATATCTTTTTGTGTTTCAAAGGCAACAAGGGTTAAGGTGAAACACTTGCTTAATTCTCCAGGACTCCACCCTTCCACATCCCTGCACATTCCTTCTGATTCAGCTAACTTCCTTGCTTCCTCTATATTCTGAGACAAAAATGCCAAGACAAGTCAAGAATTTATCAGATGTTCTGTTTTTAGCAGAGGGAGACTTGAAGCAGCTGTTTGGAGCATGCAAGTCTCACTGCTGCTCCGTGTTAGTTTTCTCTGTGCTAGTTTGGTGATCTGTAACAGGCAATTTACATCCACATCTTCTCTAATACAGTTTAACAGCATCCAAATATCATTTCTATTTCTGCCTCTCTTAGCATTCCCCGAAAAGCTCTCCACCAGGCTGGGAATCTGAGTCTGTGCTTTAACCGACCCCCCTGTTTTATTCTTTGCCTATCCTGCTAATTTGGAAAAGGTATGTCCTTCTGCTGATGTACTCGAGTTACAGTTCCCATCCTAGCACTAAATGAAGCCAAAGAGATTGCTTTTCAGTTGCGACTATAAAAGTATTTTGAAAATAAGGGGAACACATGTTGAGACCGGTAATGGTTGAGTGGTAATCCGGCAGCGGGAGATCAGAATGATTGGTTCTGTCATGACTGGTTCTTGAATGATTGGAACAATCACGTGGTCTGTCCTGCCTTCTTCCTTCGTACCCTCGTGGGATGCCTTTGCTGACTATTTGATTGCCCAATGGTTAGAATTGATTAACCCTGCTGACTTTGGGGCAGCTCTTTGAAAACAAATTGATGAACCATGTAAACACTAAGCTTGACCTGGAGCACTCATAAGTGCCAAACCATTGACTCTGAGGCCCCTGGGTCTCTTCAGTTTATTTGGGGAGCGATGAACTTGACTTGGGATTCAACTTTTCAGCCAGCCTCTCACTGAATTATGACTATCCCCTTGGATTTTTTTCCCCTGAAATGTAACTCCCCTCCAACTTCTTGCTTCTAGAAGAGTGTTTAAAAAGAGTATAGATCTGTGTTAGGAACAGTTTGAAGGCTCCCTGTGTACCTGGGCTGCAAGCAGATCCAGCAGAAGGAAGGGGATGTTAAATGCTCATGCCAGACACTCCAAAGGAATGCTTCGATTGTTATATTCAATTAGTAAGTGCAGCATTGTTTAGAAAAGTCTTGTAAGAATACTTTTAAAAGTTCCACTCCTAAAAAGATGTAATTTTGATGGCTTTATCTTCTTTTGTGCTTGTAACATTAGCCCTAGATTCGAGAGTACGGTGGTATTATTATTATCATTATTATTGATTCTGGCCAAACACTGAGGGTGATTTAAGGAACTTGCCTAAAATCAAATGGTTTATTAGTACAGAGTCTGGAGCCTATGTCTCTGCTAGAATAGAGAGAGATTTGCCAAGCTTGTCCACTCATTCTATCTGCTTTTGCCAAAGTCATAGTCTGTAATAATTCAGTCCAGCCTGGCCATTTACATGGCCGTCAGCAAACGAACCGATCACCATCGTGAGCTACAGAGTAGAAGGACTTTGAGACAAGAAAGATCCTCATCCTCACCTACCTCTCTGAGGTGCTGTGGCAACTAAAACAGCAAATGTGTATGAAAATTCTTTGTAAGATGTAAAGCCCCATTCGAAGGAGAGTAAGGATGCTGATACAAATAGCATATGACACCTGTGGCGTATTTTCAGTTAGTCAGTCATTGAGCTGAATCCTTTATGCATCATCTCATTTAATCCTCAAACTATCTTATAATGTTCTGTCATAATTATTGTTTTTCTATCTACATATAAATATATATGATATAGGATAATATAGCAAAAGTATAAATGTGCTTAATAAAAAAATACAGTTTTTAGTGCTGTAAAGACTTCTCTGGACCAATCCCACTCCAAATCATTGATTTCTGACAAAAAATACAAAAGGAACAAGAAAACCCAATGGGCACCCCCAAATAAATCAGACCCTCAACCATATCCTTCTCTGGCATTCGTAATTCATCACTCACTTAACAGCAGTTTCTAAGCATCTAAATGTATATATATATATATATATATATATACACACATACATACATACATTTAGATATATTCTAAAATATATATAAATAAATATGTATATGTGCTCTTAAATATGTCAGCAGTGACCTTCTATTTATAAGGAACAAGAACAAGGCTTCTTCCAAGTGGTCACTTTAATAATTATCCATTTAATAATTAATAATTCCTTTAAAAGATTCCATAAAATATATCTATAAAATAATTTAATAATTATCCACGCCTTGGTCTCTTTTCTCACTGCTACTCGTCAGTACAACAAAAGGAGAAGCCTTCAAATGCAGTTAGTGTGAAACCAAAGACAGCTAAGAGATAATTAGGGGCAGAGAAGAGGAAATGCCAGCTTCTTTCAGGACGGTGTTGCTTCCTTTTTATGGGTGGGAAAACCAGTCTTCATATTGGCTTGTCAAGGCATAAGTGGCAACGTGGTTCCTAAATGTCTAACAAAATGGAAATAATTTAATTAATTATAGTGCAGCCATACAATAGACTATTATGGCCAATTAAAATGATTTTTAGATGGGGAAAATTATAGTGTGGGGAAATCCTCAAAATGGTAAATGATAAAAATCAGGGTATACAACTGTATGCGTGGTATGCCCCCAAGGTTGTTTTACACACACACACACCAGCACAAAATCGGCATCAAAATGTTCATAGAGGTTATCTTTGGATGTCGAAGCTATGAGTTTTTCAAAATTTTAAATTATTATACTTTTCCTTATTTTCCAAATATTCTATAATGAACACTTATTATTTTTATAATAAGAAGATGGATGTAAAATGGTAAAGAGGTTGGATATTGTGATTTAAACGTAGGCAAGAATTTCTGAAGATTATAGTTTCCAAAGTTAATGTGGTTTTAATAGTCCTGTTTAGTTATGAACAGAAATCTGATTTTTCTACGCTGCTTTCCCTTATTCTAGGGGCTTTTTAGCAGATTCCTATTGCACTGCATGGTTCTTATCTTCTCAGCATGCACAGAATTTCCCAGGAGTACCTACCTGATAAATGTTTTGGGCAAATGACTTTCAGATGACTGGGGCTCAGCCTAGCAAAGGACTACTGAAGTGCATTGAGTTTCCTTCTAATTTAAAGGAGATTATTTAAATTTGCCTAAAGCTCTCAATGTGCTACTTGAAAGTTCTTGCTAAACATAGAACAAAACCAATAAAAATCTCTAGGGAATAAATGTGACAAAAATAGGACTAATATGCATTTTTATGAGCAGATATTTGAATATTAAGTGTTGAAAAGAAAGACATTTATTAATTGGAGATAAACCTCTGAAAACCTATTGAAACATGCACATGGGACATGATCATAATGCAGAGGCATTGATTTCTACCTTAGAAAAGTATTTTTAAAACTTAATAAAAATAATGCCATTTGCAGCAACATGGATGGACCTGGAGATTGTCATACCGAGTGAAGTTAAGTCAGACACAGAAAGACAAATATCATATGATATTGTTTATATGTGGAATCTTAAAAAAGGCTACAAATGAACTTATCTACAAAACAGAAATAGAGTCACAGGTGTAGAAAACAAACATGGTTATCAGGGGGTAAGGGGGGGAGGGATAAATTGGGAGACTGAGATTGACATATACACACTACTATATATAAAATAGATAATTAATAAGGACCTAGGGAACTCTATTCAATACTCTGTAATGGCCTATATGGGAAAAGAATCTAAAAAAGAGTGGATATATGTAATGTATAACTGATTCACTTTGCTGTACAGCAGAAACTAACACAACATTGTAAATCAACTATACTCCAATTTTTAAAAATAGCTTAATTAGAAAAACAAAACGAAAATTAGATGGGTATTTCCTAAAAGTCGGCCAGCCCTCATGGAGAAGAGTAGGGCATCTTTGTCAGTATCTACTTAGCTAGGGCTTGGTGCCTGTGGGATTGTGAGGAGGTCTGTGAACACGCCTGGGTTAGAAGTGTGCAACACTTTGTGTGACAGAGCTTCATCTCTGGGGCTCAAAGGCATGGATTGTGTTCTTGTTTGCTGTCAGACCCCTTCCCTGCCTCTCCCCTACTCCTATCTGCTATTTCAGGGAGAACACTTCTCAGATTCCTTGCCCTCTGGCTTGATGTAGTTTCCATTTGGCCAATGGAAGCTCCTGGAAGACTGGGGGAGAAGGGTAGAAGCCACGGTACTTTTCTCCCTCTCTGTGTACCTTGGGCCGTGTCTTTGGTTATAGCTTTTCCTCCTTTTTGGTACTGGCTTCTGCCAGGTGATTCCGAATTCTGGGCTCCATCAACACCCTCTGCTCCCTTTGCACTCCCAGCCTCCGTAGCTTCCAGCTGTCGCTAATCTGTTTGGCTTCTCTACTCTTTCATCACTTATATATTAAATTCTCAGTATTAAATTCCCTGCGAAATACTCAAATTGGTTTCTGCTTTTCTCACTAGACTCTGGCAATACAGCCGGTTATAATTTAGGTTCATGCTGGGAAATGCACCCCAGGTCAAGGGAACATACATAAGGGAAGAAAAGTGGAGAGTTTTCAAAGATCCACTGCATCTCAGATATTTTGTCGCAGTGGCAGCAGGGAAAATGCAGGGACCGCATAGACTGGGGCTTGTTTATGCACAGAGATATAGAGAGAATTTTAAGCATGTGTCAAAAGAAAAACAAAAGTTGGCTATCTACATGATTCAGGGCTGATGGCTGATACCTGGCGAACTGTTTATGGATCATGTGGAGAAGCCCTTTATTTCCTTAGGAATCAGCTTTTTGATTCCATGGAGCTTCAAACAATACTTATTCTCTTGACTAGAAACTTTCTGGGAAGACCTGAATTTAATAAAACTTGAACAAGGTCTGAATATAAGAGGACGTCTCCCATGACTGTACTAAGCATGACTGGGTAACAGAGTGTATATAATTAAAAAAAAAAAACACTCTGGGATAATTACTAGGTGCTTTTTAAATTTTAAAATTCTCAACTCTATAAGTCAGGACCATAATTTGTGAAATCAAAGAATTACCAGTTGCAGGGGCTTCCCTGGTGATGCAGTGGTTAAGAATCCACCTGTTAATGCAGGGGACACGGGTTCAAACCCTGGTTTGGGAAGATCCCATATGCCGCGGAGCAACTAAGCCCATGCGCCACAACTACTGAGCCTGTGCTCTAGAGCCCATGAGCCACAACAACTGAGCCTATGTGCCACAACTACTGAAGCCTGTGTGCCTAGAGCCTGTGCTCCGCAACAAGAGAAGCCACCACAATGAGAAGCCCGTGCACCGCAACAAAGAGTAGCCCCCACTCACTGCAACTAAAAGAAAGCCTGCGTGCAGCAACGAGGACCCAACGGAGCCATAAATAAATAAATAAATAGATTTATTTAGAAAAATTTAAAAAAAAGAATTACTGGTTGCTATAGTTTTGTCATCAATGGGAAATCCTTATGATAGAGGCAGGCATAGAACAATTACAAACCGCGCCCTCTAAAGAAAGACAGCAAACAAGATGTGCTCAGTACATAGCAGACAAAATCTTTGCTGAGTGAAGGCATGCACACCTGAAATCATCAATGAACAAGCAATTCTTTCTGTCTGGACTTAATAGTATCTTTTAAGTGAGGTTTTGAAGAATGGTAAGTCATTCTGCAGGCAAAAGCAAAGTAGGATTTCAGGAAGACCCAAGCGATAGATTGGAAAGAGTGAGCAGTGGCCAGGTGAGGCCAGAGATCACTGAAGAAATCAAAGAGGAAATCAAAAAATACCTAGAGACAAATGACAATGAAAACATGACGATCCAAAACCTATGGGATGCAGCAAAAGCAGTTCTAAGAGGGAAGTTTATAGCTATACAAGCCTACCTCAAGAAACAAGAAAAATCTCAAGTAAACAATCTAACCTTACACCTAAAGGAACTAGAGAAAGAAGTACAAACAAAACCCAAAGTTAGCAGAAGGAAAGAAATCATAAAGATCAGAGCAGAAATAAATGAAATAGAAACAAAGAAAACAATAGCAAAGATCAATAAAACTAAAAGCTGGTTCTTTGAGAAGATAAACAAAATTGATAAACCATTAGCCAGATTCATATGGGATGTTGGTGTGCTGAATTGGGCAATTGGGATTGACATGTATACACTGATGTGTATAAAACTGATGACTAATAAGAAAAAAAAAAAAAGACAAGGCTGGCTTTGTAGGTCAGATAAAGCAGTTTTAACTTCCTTTTGTGTCCAGGGGGGCACTGAAAGCTTTTGAGTTAAGGAATGACATGACCAGATTTGTGCTTTGCAAGTTCCTTGTGTTATGGAGTCCAAGCTCATACTGCTCGCTGCATGACAGGGCAATAAATCAAGAGATGAGCTGTTGGGGTAAGGAAGAGTGACTTTATTGAGAAAGCCAGCAGCCCGAGAAGATGGTGGACTAGTGTCCCAAAGAACCATCTTACCCGAGTTAGAATTCAGTCTTCTTTTGTACTCAAAAGGGAGGGGGTGTGACTGGCTTTTGCCAGCTTCTTGATGCCTGAATCCTTTGCTCTTGCATCTCTCCACATAAGTCTGGTCACAATGTCCCTATAAACCTCTGACAAGATGAATGTTATTCTCTGTTCTGCAACGTTTTATCTCTATATGAATGGAAAAGTGTTATATATTTAAAGGTCAGAACCTTGAGAATGGGCTATACTGTGTATTTCAGGCTATGGGCAACATTCTTTTACAAGAGGTGTAGATCCAGCATGACTAAGCACAGGTAACAGAGCACAAAAGTTAGAGCTAAAGGAATAGATCCAATATGGACTCAGGTTTGTTCTCTGTTACACTTGCATGCACAAGTTCAATAAGTATTTGTTAAACTAAATTTTTTAGAGATGATAATGAAACAGCAGCTAAGAATTCTTCTGAATATAATTACAGTGCTTTAGATTGCGAGCATTTTCATGTGAGGTGTGGTTAACACCTGCTGTTGGTTTCCTAGCAACCACACATCATTTTGGTGGAGAAAACCAAAGGGTCACTTAACATCTCCACTTAGAACCACTCACAGGACAGTTTGTCTCAAATGAGACTTTTACCTCATTTGTTCCCTCAGCTTCCAGAGAATACAAGACAGGTCAGAAGGGATGACTGAGGTTTGGGGTGGGTGGGATTGTGCTTTTGCAGGAGGTTTGGTGAGTACAAGATGGGAGAAGCAGTGCAGTGCTCTCCTATCGTGCATGCTTGCATCAGAATAAGGTTTTCACAGTAAATTTAAGCACAAAGGAATTGGCAGAGAGAGACTCAGATGACGTGAGAGGCAGGAGATTGTCAGATGAGCTCCAAGGGTGAGAGTCGGGTGAGGGAGGATGAAAACAGAAGGAGCAAAGGGCAGAGCATCACCAAGACACTGAGAATCTTTTTAGTGATCCTTAGGACAGTCCTGAAGGAAGTTGTTATCATGCCCAGTTTATAGGTGAGCCACCAGAGACCCATAGAAGTTAAGTGACTTGACCAAACTAGCCAGACCAGGGCCTCATCACTCCAGGCATGAGGGGCATGAGCACAGAACTCATGGACCCACTATGGTCACCTCTGGCCAACTTGTGCTAAGTCTACTCTCTGCTGATCTTCCTTGACCCCTTTTTGGCATTTGCCCCCCTCCCACTTCCTCCTCAAAACATTGCATGGTTCCTGTCCTCACCTCTTTCCTTCACCTCTTACCTCTCCAGCTGCTCCTATTGGCATCCTTGGCTGGCATCTCTTCCCTTCCTCTAAGAGGTGGTGTTCCCCAGACCTCCATGTCCGGCCTCTTCTCTTCTCAAACTACAAACCCTCAGGGGTGATTCATCTACCGTCTGGGCTTCAACCTGCACTTACATCCCACTGATGACCCGTACATGTATGCCTTTGCTTCAGACAGTTCAGCTGCCTTCAGTTCAATACTTCTCAGATATAAATAGGTGGATATCCCACAATCACTTCAAATATCAAAGCAGAACCCACCATTCCTACCCTGAAGGCCCCATCTGATTTCAAATTCTGTTATGAGTTTCTTTTTTTTAAATAAATTTATTTATTTTTGGTTGCCTTGGGTCTTCGTTGCTGCATGCGGGCTTTCTTTTTAGTGGTAGCGAGCGGGGGCTACTCTTCGTTGCAGTGTGCAGGCTTCTCATTGTGGTGGCTTCTCTCGTTGCAGAGCACGGGCTCTAGGTGCACAGGCTTCAGTAGTTGTGGCACGTGGGCTCAGTAGCTGTGACACGCAAGCTCTAGAGCACAGGCTCAGTAGTTGTGGCACATGGGCTTAGTTGCTCCGCGGCATGTGGGATCTTCCCGGCCCAGGGCTTGAACCCGTGTCCCCTGCATTGGCAGGCGGATTCTTAACCACTGCACCACCAGGGAAGCCCTGTTATGAGTTTCTGATCAGGGGACAATTTATTTCAAAAACATGGCCAGCATTCTCTGGGGATCCTTTCAGATCTCAAGTCTGTAATGGCAGAACAAGCATATCACAACCCCAGTTTAATGCCAGCATGGCTTCTCCAAGAGGGGAAAATAAATCTCAATCTGTAATGTATGTTTTAGAAACCAGATCATAGCTTTGTCCCAAATGTGAGATTTGCTCAGTAAACCTCTCACTCCTCACTCCCACTCTTCTGGGTGGTCTTTTCCTTGACTCTATTAGGTGAGAAGAGGAGCGGATGATGGAGAGGAGGGAGGGACAGGAGACCCTTACAGAACTGGGTTGGCAATTGCTGGGAATGAAGTCGATTGCCAAACAACAGTGCCCTCTCCTCACCTCCCCCTAGATATTAGTTTGTGATATCCCATTCCTCCCTCCCTTCTTTTAGGGCTGCTCTTGGTATTTATTTAACTAGATTTTACCTATATAAAATAGGAAGGGAAGGGATGTATATGTCATATTCTTAGGATTACACAGCTGAATATCGAATTTGCAGATCATAAGAGAAACGCACAATTTGTCAAATAAAGATGACCTTCTTTTGGCATACTTATTTAACAAATGTTTATTGAATGTGTCTGCTTTGTGTCTGATACTCTGCACAGTATTGAGTTGAAATATCTTCCACAAGAAAGTTTAATAACAAAAATAGGTCCCTTGGGTCCAAGAAAGACTAAGAATTGGCTGAAGGATCACACATTAAAATTCTAACTTTAAGAACATATGTGGGTTGCTGAACATGACGTCAATAGGTTAAAAATCAATTGTAAATACACCAGAAATAAGCATCTGAAAAATACCATTTACAACAGCAACAAAACCACAAAAGTACCTGGAATTAAACTAACAAATAATGTGTTAAGACTTGTGTGGACAGAATTATAAAACTCTATGAAAAAAGTATTTGAAGAAATCTAAACAAATGGAGATATCTCTCCCATGTTTGTGGATGGGAAGACCTCAAATCCTAAAGAAGTCAATTCTCCCTAAAGTAATTTGTGAATCCAATAGAATTTAGGCAAAATCCCATAGTTGATCCTAAAATTGATACAGATAAGTAAAGGGCCAATAACAGCCATAGAAATTTTAAATACAAAAAACATGGCAGATTTGTCCTACCAAATGTTAGGATTTCTTTTAAGGCTATAGGAATTATGGCAGTGGTGCCAACCACTGGAACAGAATGGGGACCCCTGCAATAGACTTATGCGTAGCGGAGTCTTGATACACAACAGAGATAGAATTATCAATTAGTGGTGGAAAAGTGGGAAATTTAGTCAATGGTGCTGAAGAAACTGGCTCTCCACGGGGAAAAAAATTAAATTACATCACCATCTCACACCATCTAAGCAAAAATCTATTGCAGATAGCTTAAATATTAAAGTAAAACTTCAACAGGCCTAGAAGAATAGGTATGAGATATCTTTATAATCCTGAGGGTCAGAATAATTTCTTAAGACACAAAAACACAGACTGTAAAGGAAAAGATCGATACACTTGTTAAAGGAAATTTTCAGAAAAGGTAAAATCATGACTCTCATACAGATATAAAATGAATATGTATTAAAGATTTTATTTACTTCATTATTAATGAGGGAACCAAGCAGGTGTTACAACTGTTAAAAGGAGAAAGCAGAGAACCACAGGTTTATACGGAATGAAGGAATGTTGAAATAAATTTACAAATGGATGTGAAGCTGGCTTTTCCTGCAGGCAGGTTGTGGGAGGGGGATTAAGAGGTTTGGGCAGAAGAAGGCAACTGAACCACCACCAGACAGAATTTATTTTCACGTCAAGAAACAACAATTATTTTGCATTGCTAGCAGTATCTGCAACTTAAAAGTTGTAAAATAGCTCAAAACAATGAACAGCTAAAATCTAGTAACACAGAAGGATGTGCTCTAAACAATGCATGATTTTCCACTGAGAACACGCAATAATCTTTTGTGTTTATTCCAAATCTGTCACATATTTGACAACATTAAAAAAAAATTTTGCCCATCAAAAGAAATAAAAAAGTGAAATAATAAGGCACAGACTGAGAGAAGCTCTTTGTAATGACTATAATTAACAAAGGATTAGTATTCAAAATAGATTAAGGATTCCTACAAATCAATTAAGAAACATAAAACAGCCAGTAGAAAATGGGCAAATGACACGAACAGGCAATTCTAAAAAGAGAAACTCAGAATGACAAAGAGATGTATGCAAAGATGCTCAACTTCACCAGTAATCATAGAAATGCACATTAAAATCACAGTGAGAACACATTTTACATTCGTCAGGTTGGAAAAAAAAAATAGAGTAGGCTGACAGTTACAAATGTTGAGGACTACATGGCACTATGGGAAAAAAAGTTGTTCAGAGTGTAAATTGGTACAACCACTAGAGCAACTTGGTTATTGCTTGTAAAGTTAAGGCTGCATGCCCTCAAGCCAAGTGATTCATTTCCTGCAGGTCTGAGTTCCTGGGGCAGCATCATGGCTCTGCAGGGAATGGCAGCAGTCGCCTTGAGTTGCTCAGGCTTTGGAGAGCAGCACCCCTAGCTTTGCAGTGATAGCCGCAGCTTCCTCACATGGCTTCTTCTGCAGCTCTTGTCTGAGTAGCACTGAGCCCAGTGTTTCAAGTCTTCCAAGAATTCTGGGAGATATTTTTTCTGCTTAAACTGGCCAAAGTCAGTTTCTGTTGCTTGCAATTTAAAATCTCAACTGATATGCCTAATAAAGCAGCCTTGAAATCGATAAAATAAAAAGGATTAGAATCACATAGAGAGACTGACAAATACCACGATCAGAATGGCTCATCCATGTTTTTTTTTTTAACATCTTTATTGGAGTATAATTGCTTTACAACGGTGTGTTAGTTTCTGCTTTATAACAAAGTGAATCAGCTGTATATATACATACATCCCCATATCTCCTCCCTCTTGTGTCTCCCTCCCACCCTCCCTATCCCACCCCTCTAGGTGTTCACAAAGCACCGAGCTGATCTCCCTGTGCTATGTGGCTTCTTCCACTATATCCATGTTTTTTAAGTTGTAAGAATTATGAACTTACTTTTCTCTGCAAGAGAACCAGGAGGGGACAGAAACTAAATTATAAGCCCATATAATTTATGATTCTCCAAGTTTGCTACCCGGTGAATAGCAATAAAATAACTTGACAATAGTGAGAGGACCCAAGAACACAAGAGGTCACTTGATACGATGCTATTTATAGAAAACATGCCACCGTTATAAATTTAAGAGTATTATTTAAAATAGTCAACTGGGAAATCCATGCCAAAAATCACCTTAGATTATGACCTTCGAGGTCGTTAGAAAAAAAACAACGACTTTTTGTTTATCCTAAAGTTTGATAAACAGGACCTTATAAAGAAAACTTTTTTTTTTTTTGGATGATAATGTTGCCCTGTCTACCTTCTTAAAGAACAGAGAAATTATTTATTTCATTTGGCAACAATACAGTTTCTCTCTTCGAGGAACTCAAAGTATGTGTACAAATATTAGCTGATAGCCTTGTAGAGATGGAGGACAAGGGGTGGAGGACGGTGAAGGGGGAAAGAGGAGAAAGAGAGAAGGAGGAAAAGAAGGAGGCAACTGCAGGGGCACGTGGTCAAGATGATAAAATGATTTTTCTGTTTTACTTAATAATCCCCAAGGTGTCCACACCTAGGTCAGTTCATCAGTAAGTCAGCTGTAGTATACTCTGTCCTCAACCTAACATTTGATCTATACATGAGGGCCCCCTGCTTTATATAGCTGTTCTTGTTCACTTGTGTCTCTGTCTCAGCTGGGAAAACGTGTAAATATTTATACAAACCAATCTGTTATCTCAGAATGCAGGATTTTCTCAAAGCGGCTTCAATTCAGCTTAATGAATATTTATTGAGCATCTTCTACCTTCTGGGCATTCTAGGGATTTGGTGGTGGATATATTCATGCAGTGCTTTTCACGGTGTGCTCCTGGGGCGAGTAACCTCGGCACCACCCGGGAATTTTTGAGAAATGCAAATTCCAGGGTTCCACCCCATTGCTACACAATTGGAAACTCAGGGGTCCTGGGCCAGCAATCTGTATTTTAGCAAGTCATCGGGGTGACTGTGAAACAGTAAAGTTTAAGAGCCACTAAAGTTGTGTTAGTGGATGACTTTCAATACAGTAACAGCTCAGTAACTGTTAGATGAATGGATGAATGACAAAACAAAAACAGCAACAACAAAAATGAATGAGCTGCTGTAGAGTTCAGGACAGGATAAAGTATTTGCATATTTATAGGAATGGGCGAAAAGGGCTCGGTCTCACAGCTTTCCCTGTTGACTTTGGCACACTCCTGGGTTCCCAGAACGGTCGTCGATTTCTTTTTCTCTGCTCATTAATTTATTGGTCATTGTTCACTGCCAGCTGTGGGAAAAACAAAACGACAACAAAATAAATGAACAAGATCAGACAAAACCAGAAGCAGCAGCATTTGGGAACCGGTGATGTCAGGACAGCAGTTTTGGTTTTCTACTGAGAAATTGGGGTAAACGTGAATAGAGTCTGGTTTGTTATTTATTTAAGAGACGAACAGAATTCATTGTCAATTCACTGTGCCCTGGTGTGGAGAGAAAACAGGCTTCCCCCTCTTTCTGGAAGAGGCTGGCAGAGCTTAGCTCAGCTGTTTTAGTGAAGTCAGAACTTGCTTGGGGACACAGGACTTCCTCCACAAAAGATTTTTTTTTTTTAATGAAAGAAACACTTTTGTGTCTTCTAAGCTTCAGCTGGCCCCCAGCCTGGCTCTCTGCAGCCCCTGTCTTCCCACGATCTGACTGCGAGTCTAGAGGGGCTTTCTTTGGCATTCTAAACCCTGCGACGTTTTGCCCAGGCCTTGGAGTGAAATAAGGGCCTCCGAGAACCTCTTGAAGTGAATTTCATGGGAGTCTCAGCTGGGAGCCCTGGAACGTATTCTGCCCCTGGGGAGACTGGAGATGAGGACACTTTGGTTTCGTAATGTGACTTTTGTCACAGTAGAGCACACTTTGGATTCTCACTTCCTGTTTTAATTTTGTCTGGAAATAAGAAAATCTGCTGAGATTTCATTTCAAAAGAGCAGCTCGACTTCGTGCAGACAATTTCTCTGCAAATTAGAAAAGCGAAGGAGAACAAAACTGTAGTCAGCAGTACAGACAGCCAGTTAAATCCTAATTTAAGAGCCAGTTAACACTGGTGGTTAAATAGACAGTATTTAGCATGTGCTCCGCATTCTGAGCACCGTGGCGGCGGGGAGGAGGGGAGAGTAGAGAAAGCATCGCACAGGAGGGGCCTTTGAATGACATCGCAGAGCTGTTGGGGGAGAGGGCACCGGGAAGGCAGGGCGGAGCACAGGGATCGCAGGTGCGAGCGGACATCATAGGCTTGCAAGGCTTTCGGGAGTCAGGCTGTGAGGGGTCTCGTACCAAGTTGAAGAAACGTGGACTTCACCCCGTAGGCCAGAGGGCCGTGTTGGAGGTATTTCCCCTGGGAGGATGGGCTGTGCCCGCTGGGCTTGTGAAGATCACGGTGCTGGAAAAGAGGAGGCTGCTGGGATAATCCAGGGAAGCAGTGGCCTGCGGGGGAGCAGCCTCCTGGTCTGGGCTCTTCTTTTACCCCAGAGCCCCCTGGCAGAGCAAAGTTCACAGCCCCTGCCCAACTGGAGGCATGGCTGGAAACGGAATAAGTCATGCCAGAAAGTGCTTGGAAGTACCATATTTTGTCTTTAAAAAATCATGCAAATGTTTGCATTCTGCTTCATTCAATCGGGGCTCCAGGAAGCTGGGCCATATCTTTTTCCTGTGGCCTTTGGTGTCCCCTGCATCCCCCAGGGTCACCCATACTCCAGTCTGGGGAGGGGCCTGCCCCATGTTGACATCCTCTTCAAACACCATAGGAGCAAAGTGTTTGAAGGGGCGGTATTTGCAGAAATAATACCTTTCTGTGCCATGTGCACAATGGCTCCACTTGTCTTAAGGATTTACTGAATTGGATTTCCTTAAATGGATTTTGTTGTCATTCTCTAATACCTTTCCTTCCCCTCACTCTAACTGATACATACGTAACTGACTTTACAGATCAATAGCTGGCTACTGAGTGGGTATAGACTGCCAGGGGTGACTCCCAAACGGGAGGTCTGGCTTTAATTTGATTGCAGAGTATTTCATATTTTCTATCTAACTTTTCTAAGATAGATAGTAATAGTTAACATTAACTGGGCACTTACTAGCTGCCAGACACTACACGGGGGTAGGTTATTTCATTTCCTCTTTACAAGAAGCCCAAGGTAGATGTGTTATTGTTATTATTTCCATTTTATAGATGAGGAAACTGGGATTTGGAGATGTTTTAAGTTTCTTAGCTTTCCACAGCCAAGGAATGCAAGAGCCAGGATATGGTCTCAGGTGGTCAAAATCCAACATGTGAGTTTTTAGCCTCTCCACTAGAGGACTGAAATCAAAACTTTGGTGGATGACTAGACAGTAACACTTAAGATCTTTGCAACCCTGACATCCGATGATTTAGTGAACTCTTAAAAGAGCAGATGGATTCTGATAAGAATTGATGGATAGAATTTACCTTGAAATTACACTTTTTCTCCAGTCTGTTATCTTAAGACAAAATGGTACCCAGTAAGATTTTTCCATTGGATTTTTTCTTCATTTTCATTGGGTATGTAGGTAGAAGTGGCAGAGATTAATATATCCCAAAGAAAACTTGATTTTCTTTTTAGTTGTAAAACGAAAATAAAGATATTGTCACTGTCTTAGTCTCCTAGGGCTGCCTAACAAAATATTACAGACTGGGTGGCTTAAACAAGAGAAATTTATTTTTTCACAGTTCTAGAGGCTGCAAAGTTGAAGATCAAGGTGCCAGCAGGGTTTGGTTTCTGGTGAGACCTCTCTTCCTGGCTTGCGCGTGGCTACTTTGTCCTCATGTACTTTCGTCTGAAGGAGAGGGGAGAGAGAGAGAGAGAGGAAGAGAAAGAGAGATCTCTTCTTTGTACAAGGCAACCAATCCTATTGGATTAGGGCCCCACCCTTATGCCCTTATTTAACCTTAATTACCTCCTAAAGGCCTTATATCCAAATGCTGTCATCTTTGGTATTAGGGCTTCAACACATGCAGCTAGGGGACACAGTTCAGCCTGTAGCAGTCTCTGACATTTGCCTTGGCAGGTAAGCTGGAGCAGTGGCCCAGTGACTGTCCCAGGTCCCCCTTGTGCACATGGGGGAGCCAGCCCTTCCCAGGCTGTACATTTCACCTGCCTCAACCTCCTCCATGTGTCTGGAACACTCAGGGCCTGTGCAGATGCCAAGTCCCCGTCTAACACTACCTTGCTGTGTTCTTGTTATCTTATGCTTGCAAAGCTTCCCCTGGGTTTAAAAATGCAGTAGAAGTCTCATAATGAATTGCATCATTGTTTCTGGTGCATTTAAGTGGAAATCATTGTTATATATGTTCTTCCAGTGAAACTCCACTTCCTTTACATATACATTACAGAACAGCAATAATACAATTCATCATATTTCTAGAGCACTTTACAGTTTTCAGATTGATCTCACTTACCTAATTTCCTCGTATGATCCCTAGGTGATCAGCAAGATGAGTATTATTACCCCCATTTTACAAATGAGGAAATCGAAACTCAGAGGAGTTCATCGACTCACACAGATAAGCTGGGAAATCCTTCTATCTGCAAATAGTGTTCTTCCTACAATGTCTCATGTATCACCTACACCAGCCTCTGTAGGCTTCTGCCCCAGTTTCTCAATGGCATGTATTCAGCCTCTTATCTCCTCTGGGTTCAGTACCCCCTTGACCCAAGAACAAATTCTTCCTGGAATTAGCTTCTGGATTGTGGTGACCTTGAGTCAGTTCAAGGGCAAAGTTCTGGAAGATTCGGGGGAGGCTTGTTTGTAGTGTCCCTATGTGATGGCTGCCTCTGGGTGTTTCAGGGTCACTTAGCAGCTGAGACACGGCACTGCCTTGCTCACGAACACCCCTGGCTTGTTTTGACTGTACGTCGATGTCATCTCTGAGCTGTGGCTACGGAGGTTTGGGGATGCAAAGCTTCACAGATGGCAGGTCAGACTGTAAATACTCCACTCCCATCCCATCATAAAACCAGTCCAAGGAAAACACCAGAAACTAATTAAAACTAAGGCAACAGTGCAAATATTTATGGGGGCAGAAATTCAAACAATGCTAGCAAAAACAAAGCATGCTTTTCAGATCGGTATTAAAGTAAAAGAAACATAATGCCATCTAATGGAAATATATATATATTTTACCATCAGATTTGATACCTGCAAATGATTGTTTTAACTGGGAGGATAAAGTCATATAAGTTATTTACTCAAAATGGTCATTAATTTCAGCCATTTACCTTCATACTGATCGTCTAGTGTTGCAGTGTCATAGGAAGGGCACAGGAACGGGAGTCAGGATAAATGCCGCAAGGAGTTGTGTAACTTTGAGCATGTCATCTAACCCTGTCCAAAGTGACCTTCGGTTTCTTCAGTTGAGAGGAAGAGAGGAAAAGAGAAAAGAAAAGAAGGGATGGGGAAGAAAGACAGCTCTGGAGACACTGTCATCCAGAGGGGCTGAAATGTCTAATCTCTAATGTATTGGCTCAGGCTGTGGACTTGAACTGGGGTGCCCAGGTTCAAATCCCAGGTCCATCATTCACTAGCTGTGTGACCTTGACAAATTCCTTATCTTCTCTGTGCCTTTTGTTTTCTTACTTGTAAAACCAATCTGTGTTGTGAGCATTAGGTTAGTAAATGTAAGTACTTTCAATAATGCCTAGCTCATAGGAAGTACCTCGTAAGTGTTGGGTGTCACTATTATCATCAGATGATCTTTACTTGGAGGATGGAATAATGTGCACTGGAGGAAAGAAAGAATGGAGGGGATTTCTCTAAGGATTCTGTGCTTCTGACTGGGGAATAAATAGCAGAGGGCAAAGAAACTAATATTTAAGTATGTATTATATTGGAAACTTCTGTATTCCCACTGACTAGATCAGAGATGATACAAATGAGGACTCAGAACAATATTTGTTCTAGGAATAAATAATACTGTGATAATTTTTTTTTAATTTCTGTTTTTTGGGAGAGGAGTCTGAAGATCAGAGAGGTTAAGTAATTTGCTTGAGATCACACAGCTAGCAATAGCTGAGCTGGGATTTGAGCCCAGGTCTCCGTGGCTCTGAAGCCCCTGCCCCTTCCATTATACCATGATGCTCTCACAAGGGGTCAGCCAGGAAGGGGACACTAATGTGCCCTTCCAGAGTGAGACAGGGCTCCTGCTTGGTGACTGCTGCACAGCAGACAGAACCAGGGGTGCCGTAATTTTACCAAGTGTTGCCTGGGTGCCCCTTTATCACTGGCTGCTGCGCTCCGTTGCCTTCCAGCTGCTACCATCATCCAACTCTCCCCTCACCCCTCTCAGCTTCCATCACCCATGCTAGGTCGGAGTGGGCTTGATATGATGTTGTTTCACATGCAAAATTAGCAGATACGTGGCTGACCCTTAGCTGGCACAAGGCAGGTATTCAATATGTTTGTTTTGCTCCCTTTGCTCCCTTAACCTCTGACAGCAGTCAGGCCTGCCTAAGGCCGAGGACCCAGCTGATTTAGATGTTCACGTTAAAGGCCAATCATGGTCTGAGCTGTTAGGGATTCTGAGGTGAGTGAAGCACACAGGACACTGCCCTTGGGGAGTTTACGTGTAACCGGGGACAGAGCCATACTGCAGGGGCGTGCAGAGTGGTGAGTGGTGACACTAGTGGAAGGAGGAGGGGTGGCTCAGCTGCAGGAGGCCCGGGGGGCGCTCCACACAGAGAGCGGGTTTTGAGCCAGGGAGGGGTGCGAGGAAGGGCAAAACAGAGACCACCACAAAGGCAAAGGCCAGAGTCACAGAAGACCCAGAGCTTCCAGGACTTGGTGAGCACTCAGGGCTGCACGTGGTACAGGCTGCCTGGAGAGGACATGAGGCTGCGCGGAAGGGACGTGCAGTGCTCCGGGGCCTGGACCATCCCCAGGGCCAGGGTCAGGGGGACTAAGGAGGAGAGCAATGCGGTTGGACTGGTTTGGAAGAAACTCCCTCAGGCAGTACGTTCAGATGCTGAGGTGGGGGGATAGGTTCATGCAGGGGGAGCAGTTAGGAGACCCTCCCAATTCATCTGTGGCCTCCTCTAGAGCAGGCGATTGACAGAGAATTGAAGAGAAATGACTGAGGCGGCATCATAAGGATTTGGTCACTGGTGGGGGTGAAAACTCAGGGAAAGAATCATGCAAGCGTTTCCAGTTGAGAGACTGAGCAGGTGATGACCATTTAACGGAGGTAGGAAAAGCCAGATGAGGACAGCGTAGGCTCACAGCAGCCCAGCAGTGTAACAGAGACAATACTCTCTTTCAAAAACCACCCATGAGGCTTCCCTGGTGGCGCAGTGGTTGAGAGTCCACCTGCCGATGCAGCGGACACGGTCCGGGAAGATCCCACATGCCACGGAGCGGCTGGGCCCATGAGCCATGGCCCTGAGCCTGCGCAGAGCCTCAGCAGGGAGGTGTGTTGAATCTCTGAGCATCCGGTGTGTGAGGGGGGCCTCAGGGACAGAGCTGTCAGAGGGAGAGGCTCCCCCACTACAAGGGAAGGGATTTCTGAGGAACTGCAGCAGGCAGAGCTCAGCTTTGGAGGAAGGCACTTCATTCATTCATTTCTTCATCCTTTCATTCACGGAGTGCCTGCTGCATGCTGGCTCAGAGCTAAAGGGAGCGAAGCAGAGGTAAGAGAGCCAGTGCTCGTCCTCCAGAGACTCAGACTAGCTGTGAAGGAAGAAGTAACAGGGGAAGCATGTTCCAGTACAATCCACGCTATGGTAAAAGTGAGACAGGAAAGAATGGGGAAGGCTACCTGGAGGAGGTGGTATTCGACTTGGATCTTGAGAGGTTTGTAGAAGTTGGCCAAAGAATAGGACCTGCACCTTCTAACAGAGGAACGGCTTTTGCAAAGTGTGGGGAGGAAGCAGAGTGGGACCAGAAAGAGATTCAAGGTGCATGGAATGGGAAACAGGTGACCCTGGATTTTAAAAATGAAAATGAACTTTGAAGAACAATGGTAACTATGTGAGGTGATGGATGTGTTAATGAACTTGTTCATGGTAATCATTTCATGATGGACACATATATTAAGCCCCATTGTACACCTAAAAAAGAAAAAGAATAATCATATTATACAACCTGAATGTATACAATTTTTATTTGTCAATCAATCATACCTTAATAAAGCAGGAAAAAATGGACTTTTGTTACCAACCCTTTCAAGTCGGGTCCCAGCAGGCGTCCTTCTGCCCGGTGTCTTTCGCACCAATAGAACCAGACCAAGTTGGGTTCAGAAGCAAAGGAAAGCTTTATTCTTTGATCAAAGAATGGAGAGCTGCAGGATTGCGATCTAGAGCACAAGGTCTCCCCCAGGCCGTGGGCCGGGCTGCTTTATAGGGATCTCGTCAGCGGGGAGGGGGCAGGTTCTCAAGGGAAGGGCACAGCTGTGCTGCTGACACTCCAGATCACAGTGCAGGGCGCAGCATCTCTGCACGAGCGCCCCACCCCCCTACCCATGAGCAAGCGAAACTAGAGGAAGCACAAAGGAAGAGGTTAGACCTTATCACCTAGATTCCATCTTATTCTCCCTCCCCCACCCCAGTGGGCTTTGCTGGTGACACTGAGGTTGAGGATGTTCCAAAATAGCAGTGACAGCCCCATATCAGGTATTGGCCACCTCACCCCAACTCTGAAGGGCACTGGCGGGACTGCAGGGGATACACAGGCGGAACCTGCTGGTGACGGAAGTGGGTCTGCTGGGTGAGACCAAGCCAGCTGGGGCACTGCCCGCGCTTGGCCCAGGACACCTGCCGATTCCTCCCGTGTGTGTGGAGGGAGGGACATGAGCCTCCTGAGCCCTCTCCCGAGTGTTTGCTCACCAGGGGCTTCAGCCAGGTGACGAGTGACCCGCAACACGGTACTCGGGCCATGATGCAGCTTCACTCAGGCCAGCTTGGAGACCCACGGGGACTGAGAGCCCAGGTGTGTTTTACAGTTACTTGTGGACAGGTGGGTCCTTCCTGATCGTGGCAGGCAACGTTGATTCTGGTCAAACCAGCAGGATGTCCCCCTGTACCTTTCACCATGACGAGTTACAACCGCTCAGATGGGTCAAAATATGTCCTTTCCTCTCCTGAGCAGATGCTGCCCCCGTTCCTCCTTTTCCTGGATTGGAGTCAGGACACTGGGGTCTCATCCATGTTCTGCAATGAATTTCCCTGGTGAGTACAGGCCAGGCCCTTCACTTCTGTTTCTGCATTTTGAAAATTGGTGGCCCGTCCACATCCAGCTCTTGGTGAACGTGTTCAGATCGAGGTGCCCACTTAGGTAGCTTGCTCTGTCTCCCAGCCTTCCCACGTGGGGAACAGGTTATTAATATGAAGTGTTCAACTTCAGCATTCCTTTTTTTTTTTTTGCGGTACGCGGGCCTCTCACTGTTGTGGCCTCTCCCGCTGCGGAACACAGGCTCCGGACGCGCAGGCCCAGCGGCCATGGCTCACGGGCCCAGCCGCTCCGCAGCATGTGGGATCTTCCCGGACAGGGGCACAAACCCGTGTCCCCTGCATCAGCAGGCGGACTCGCAACCACTGCGCCACCAGGGAAGCCCCCAGCATTCCTTTAATGAAGTGCTATTAAATAACCTATTCTTTCTCCCTCACTCCCTCTCTTTCTCTTTGTTTTCTTCCTGCCCCATCCTCGTCAGCTTGAGAAGCTGAGAAAGAGGACTTGGTCTTAAATTGGGCACAGCTGTGTATTTAAGAAACCACCAGTGACACCATTCAGCTTTGACAGGATTCTTTTCTCCTCACTAGAGGAGCCAGGAATTTCCACTCGATAGTTTGTTCCTACCTTCCTAGAGAACCCTACCACATCATTGCAACTTGGTACAGAGAAAGAACCGTGAGCTAGGCACTGACTGCTGTTCCCTGTTTGTATAATGAATAGATCAAAGAGATAACAGAGGCAAGCATTCGTTTAAGCCAAAAGATAGCTGAGCAAGTTACAGACTACATAAGAAAGCATGAACTGCAAATTAATTACCCATTTTGGAAGTACCATAGTTTATCAGATTATTATAAAATTCCAGAAGAGAACTTGGAAATCAACTAGTCCTATCATATCTTTTTATAGATAAGGAAATTTAAGATTGCAAATAAGTTAACTCACCCAAGGTCACAGCAGTATTATTTGGTCTCATTCTGGGGAGCTGTGAAATAAAATGACAAAGAAAAAAAAGGGCTAATCTTCTAAAATAGAGTTCAGCAAACTTCTTCTCAAAGGGCCAGATAGTAAATATTTTAGGTTTGTGGTACATACAGTCTCTGCCATTGTAGCAAAAGCAGCCATAGACAAGTAAATGAATTGGCACGGATGTCTCAATAAAACTTTATTCACAAAAACAGGTGATGACACTAGGATGGTGATAGCAATTATTAAAAAAGGAAAACAACAAGTGGTGACAAGGATGTGGAGAAATTGGAACTCATACATTGCTGGCAGGAATTAAAATGGTGTATATAAATAAAACAGTGTAAACAAAATAAAATAGTAAAATGGTGTAGCCACTGTGGAAAAGTTTGATAGTTCTTCTAAAAGTTAAACATAGAACTACCATATGACCCAGCAATTCTACTCCTAGACATATACTCAAAATAACTGAAAACAGGGACCCAAACAAGTACATATACACAGGTTCATAGCAGCACTATTCACAATAGCTAAAAGGTGGAAATAGCCCAAATGTCCATCAATGGGTAAACAAATCCTCGTGTACACATGCAAGAGAATATCATTCAGCCATAAAAAGGAATGAAGTACTGACACATGCCACAGTGTGGATGAACCTCCAAACCATTATGCTAAATGAAAGAAGCCAGACACAAAGGCTACATATTGTGTGATTTCATTTATAGGAAACCTCCAGAATAAATAAATCTGGAGATTTCACATAAATGATAAATATATAAGTAGAGACAGAACACAGATTGGTGGTTGCCAAGCACTGGGGGAGGAGGGAATGGGGAGACATTGCTTAATGGGTACAGGACTTTCTTTTTAAATTAATTTATTTTTTGACTGTGATGGGTCTTCATTGCTGTGTGCTGGCTTTCTCTAGTTGCAGCAAGCAGGGGCTACTATTTGTTGCGGTGCATGGGCTTCTCATTGCGGTGGCTTCTCTTGTTGCAGAGCACGGGCTCTAGGCGCGAGGGCTTCAGCAGTTGTGGCTCATGGGCTCTACAGTATAGGCTCAGTAGTTGTGGCGCACGGGCTTAGTTGCTCCGCAGCACATGGGATCTTCCCGGACCAGGGCTTGAACCCATGTCCCCTATATTGGCAAGCAGATTCTTTTTTTTTTTTTTTCAGAGGTCTTCCTAGAAGCCCATATGATTTAAATTTATTTATTTATTTATGGCTGTGTTGGGTCTTCGTTTCTGTGCGAGGGCTTTCTCTAGTTGCAGCAAGCAGGGGCTACTATTTGTTGCGGTGCATGGGCTTCTCATTGCGGTGGCTTCTCTTGTTGCAGAGCACGGGCTCTAGGCGCGAGGGCTTCAGCAGTTGTGGCTCATCTGCCGATGCAGGGGACATGGGTTCGTGCCCCGGTCGAGCCCAGTTGCTCCGCGGCATGTGAGATCTTCCTAGACTGGGGCTGGAACCCGTGTCCCCTGCATTGGGAGGTGAATTCTCAACCACTGCACCACCAGGGAAGCCCCTGGCAGGAAGATTCTTAACCACTGCGCCACACAGGGAAGCCCCTGGGTACAGGATTTTGCTTTGGAAGGATGGAAATGTTTTGGAACTAGGTAGAGGTGGTGGTTGTGCAACACTGTGAATGTACTAGTTACCTCTGCATTGTTTCCTTTAAAACAGTTAATTTTCTGTTATTTGAATTTCAGCTCAACAAATTATTAAAAAAAAACCAAAAAACTAAACAGGCAACCAGGCGCATATGGCCCATGGGCAGTAATGTGCCAATTCCTGTTATAACAGAGAGGATAGGATGGTTCAGTGACACTGAGTTTTTTTTGTCAAGAATGTTTGCTGTTGTTGTAATGATTTATCCTATCAAGGAACAGAAATAAAGCAATTTTCCAGGTGTAATATTTTCATGGCTAAGAATATTGAGTGTGAAGATGTCTCCAAACCTAACCAGGTGGGTTGTGGACAAATTTCAGACAAAATTTAAATCCATTGACTCTTTTGGTAAAGACCAAATTCATGTTGAAGGGCTTTTACTATTTTTAGAACCTATTGGACATCTCCCATCCCAATTTTGGGAACTAAAATAAATGTTTGGAGCTTTTTGTCAACTTCCTGTTTCTAGGGAAGAAGAACCTAGAAACGTCTCATGTAAAATGTGCCAGAAGCTTTTGGAACATCAAAGAATTCCCAGGAAACAAGGGAATTTGTTCATTGTAAAAGCATCTGAAAGAAGACACTAGATAATTTTATTTAATAAATATACACGATGACTCTTTCTCAAAGATAATTTAAGGGATTTAATTAATTTGGGGTTCAATGACCCCACAACCATGTCTAATTCAAACATGAAAACAAACTGAGAAGTCTGTGAGCTTTGGAAAGATGAGAAATTCTCATGTGAAACTGGACAGCTTGGCCTGATAGGGCTCCCTCGTATTTTGAATTCATTTGAACAGTTAGGAAATGTGAGACAAAGAGGCTATTTTCAACGGAGAAGAAGGTAGAAAAGAAATGATGTCTGTGATTTGACTTTTGTGTGCCAGGCCAGCTCTCCCAGGTGATGGAGGTACCATAGCACAATTCACTGGAAGACAAGCCCCCTTAGGTGGCTTTTGTTCCAAGAATGGCCGTGTTTCAGGTTACGACAGGATCCATTTAGGCTTTAAAAGAGTCACTAACAAGAAGGGCTGCCTGACATTAGAATGGCTCATTCCTGAATGAGGACTGTCTTTCATGGCATCCTGCTTCCTAACTCAGATGCCTAGTTCTGGGGTATCCCCCTTTCTCCTTGTAGAAACATCACACAGACCTTATTTAAATTTTAGTGTGAATGAGTGTAAGGCAGTGAGTATACATACTTAGCCAAATTTCACTGTGAAATAACAAGTGCTGTTTCCTGAGTTCTGGTTCTGGGGAGCAGATTGAAACAGTATATCTGGGCAGAAGCCTCCTTGGGGACCCTGGACATTCACTTTATAGGGGCTACCAATTCTGCCCAAGACTAAGGCTGGCGCAGGAAGGGTCAACATGGGTTTTGGGACTGTGGATGGGCAACTCTTGGAGTGAAGGGCAGATGCCAGAACACTTAAGGACATTTCTCGATCCTGGAAGATTCATTTAGCTCCAGATTCATTTAGCTTTAGGTTGAAAAAGCTGTTCACAGCCAAGGTCGGAGGAGGGTTATTGTTGATTCTTCTTGTTTTTCTTTGTGCTTTGCTGTATTTTCTGCAGTGAGCTGTATTACTTTAATAATCATTAAAAAAATCTAAAAAAATGTAAAATTAAAAAAAACATTTTCTGCCTATAAATTATTTTCACTCATCCACAGACTCATCCAAACTTTCATTCAATTTGTCATTGCCAACCTTCTGAAACTGCTTCTTAAAATAATTTCAACAGGAAAATTCCCAGAATTACTCTGGGTGTAGCTTTTGGTCAGACTGATCGATGTTTTCTGTCCACACAGCCAGGAAGAGCTGGTAGGATTAGATGTTCCAATCACACTGGGGTGAGGACAGATCACCAGGCTTGGTTTGATTGAAAGAGACAGTTGGAATAGTTGTTGGAAGGATTCTGTCCCTGTGTGCGGAGACAGTCTTAGAAATAGATGCCCTTTTGTACCGCTCCCCATATCCTTAAACTAAAATACCACGAATACTATGCTCATTGTTTATAATCTTATCTGACTGAGGAGAAAGGGGAGGGATGAATGAATGAGGACCCCAGGATACTGCATCCTCATGAATTTCAAGGAGACATGGATTGGAAGGAAAAGGAGTATTTTTAAAATGTATATACTAAATATGTATAAATGAACTATAAATATATACACATTTAATAGTTTAAAAATATATCCATGTCGATACAGCATCCTGGGGTGTCCACTGATTCATCCAGATGTATACATTTGGAGGCAGTCACTGTCTTTCAGGTCATAGGTATGTACCATGTACAAGTTTTATTTTCAATCCCCACATTTTATCCTTTTGTTACTATAAGCATATACCTCTTAGATCAATATCGGTGTCTGGAAGAAGGTAGGAATATTTTACTAGCAAAGAAAGTTGCCGGGCCTGGCTTTACATTTGAGAGCTACGATAAAGTGTTTAATTACCAAACCAGACCCGCTTCGCCAGCCACTTTCACCTTAGTGCAATAACAGCACGCCAGCCCCTCCTGCCCCTGCTGGTTTAGATTATGTGAGGGCGGTGGATGGGTGTTCCGCATGCCACAGGCAATCAGCTCAGGAGTCATCAGCTCAGTCTGAAATTCAGCTGAAAGCTGTATAATGTCAGAATGATTATAATTCTCTCCTTTTAGATATTTACACTTTGTAGTAAGATTATAATATCAATGGTTCAAGTTTCAAATCTTCCATCAAAATGCCAGGTTTTTTTGGGGTGCGGGGAGAGGGGATTCCTCTCCTTTCCTGGGCAGTTAGAATCTTTGCCAATGCATTCTCCACCCCACACCCACTTTTGTCCCTTGCAAGCTGTTTGAGACATGTCACCTGTCTCTGGTGGAATGCATTATGTTTCTATTTCTGAAAATAAAGCATAAAAGTAACACATGTATGATGGAAACAGTTTGAGTTTCTGCAGAGACTGTCGTGTTTGAACTCCATGTATCACGTCTCTGTTCCAACCTGGGTTTTGCACACTTGGAGCCTCACATCTTGCAAGGAAAGCACGACTTTGATTAGCTGCCCAGGTCAACCAAGGGGTGGAACAGGGGATCTCTTTGGTAATCAAGAAATTTAAGAGAGTCAAGCCATCTGTTTCAGCCTGGCACCCTCAGGGTGGCTGTATGTTAGCAGAGTCACCACGATCCCAACTCTTAGCTTTACAAGTTCAGATACTCAGTATCATCAGATCCCCAAGAGCAAATCAGGCTTTGGGAGATTGATCCCCAGTAATCAAACTCGCAAAAGGCTGATGGATAAACCTACCTTATCATGTACTTGTGAGGATTAAATGAGAGCGTGGACATAAAGCTTACTTACCTCTGGCCTGGCACATATAGTAAGTGTCCTGTAAATGTTGGCTTTTATTTGACCCAGTGACCTGTCAAATAGTATTTACAGCACAGGATAAACACTGACCAGTAGTTACTCTTTGGCTTCCTCTCCCAGTTCTAGAATTCATACAGAGCACCATCCTTCTAACAGGCAGTCAGTCATGATGTGATAAAAATAGGTCATTTTTAAAAAGTTCCTGGGCTTCCCTGGTGGTGCAGTGGTTGAGAGTCCGCCTGCCGATGCAGGGGACATGGGTTCGTGCCCCGGTCCGGGAGGATCCCACGTGCCGCGGAGCGGCTGGGCCCGTGAGCCATGGCCGCTGAGCCTGTGCGTCTGGAGCCTGTGCTCCGCAACGGGAGAGGCCACAGCAGTGAGAGGCCCGCGTACCGCAAAAAAAAAAAAAAAAAAAAGTTCCTGTCCTCAGGATGCACCGGGCCCAAACTCTAAAGACACCTCCTTCTCTTGATGTGCTGGAGAGGTGCTCTTGTCTCCTGACTGTATTTGGCAGAGCTGCTGGCCTGCGTTTACAGCTCTGCAGTGCGCCGCTTCTGCCTGCAGGTGGCTGATCTTACGCATTCTTTGTTGAGTCTCATTAGCTTCCGCTGTAATTGACAGTGCCTGTAGGTATTCCCCGTGCTACCTCTCCCAGCTGCTGTAACACAATGCTCATCGACGATCCACTCACCATTTGCACTCAGGGAGTAGTGGAGGTGCTGGTTTGGCATGGGGGTCCACAGAATTTGGTGGAATTCACTGTAGCTAACACTTAACGTAGGTTACGCCCGTGGTCTGAAGAAAGGCTCCACCTCCAATTTCTGTTGTGCATTGAATTGCAGCACTCCCTCCCATCCCTGCCTTTTGAGATAACCAGTCGAGCCCTTGGGAAACAGAGGACAGAGACCTAGTAGACTGAGATAGGAAACTGGTTATGGTTCACTAGGAGGATGGAGTGAGAGAATGGTCTGGAGCACAAAACTCTGCCCAGAAAGAGAGGACCTGACTGCAGGGTGGGGCTGGGGTGGGGGTCAGGGTGCTATGTAGCCAGGGGCCAGCAGGAAAGCACATCATACTCCCCAGAGGTCTGAGGGGACACTACCTGTTGCAAAGAGGTAGAAGCGGGGTGGGAGCAGAAGTCAGCACTGTCCTTGACTATAACCCCCAGGGTGGATTCTGTTGATGACACTGCTGAATGGTGCTACCTGCCTTGGCGTGAGAGAGAGATGCGAAGCATTTGGAAGGGCATGGCGGCTAAGATGAGAAGTTAGTATAGCCTCTACTCCGTCTATTCTTGACTTCCTTCTGGGGGAATCAGAGCTGTGTCTGCAGATGGTTACTCTTCCTGGAGTAGTAGAAATGTATCCTCCTTTCCTGAGCCACGTGGCAATCTGTTATCTACCTGTCTGCAGCAGTGCGATAGGTCGGCGATAACTGTTGCACATCAGCCGAAGAGGCATGCAGGAAAGAACACTTTCATTTAGATTCTGACTTAAAAAGGAAAACACAGATCTCAGGCTTGAGCCAGGGGGGTAATGTCTTACTAACAAGGAAGTCTTCTCCCAGCCTCAGCATAATCAGTGTTTCTTTGGAGAAGGGGTAGGCAGGGGTGTAAGAAATCACTGAAAGTTCTCTATTTCTCCTTGTCATTAAATCATCTGAGGCCAGCGTCCGGCGTTTGCCCTGGGAGCCGGGTCAGATCACCAGCGGGATGTGCGTGCCTCCTACAGACGTAAAGGGCCTCTCTGTATCTTCCCCCCAGGGTCCCGGCTGTGAGGTCTGAGCCACAGCCAGTGCACTCTCCCATTTCCTCCTGCGCTGGCTCGAGGTGTGAGAGTGGCTTTCTCCGTGTGGATGTGCGTGTGATTCCCTGCGCTGGATGAGGGTGGCCTCGTCCAGGCAGGGCTCCGAGTGCCTCAGACCCTTGTGATGCTCATGTACCACACTCACATTTCCTTGGAGCACTCTCAGGCAATGTAAAAAGAGGGAGGAAGTCATCAAAGCATAGCCCTGGGCATCTTCACCCATAGACAAAAGTCTCCTGATTTAAGAGGTATTCCAGTTACTAAGCTGTCAGCTCAACCTCTGCTGGACTCAGCCCTGCCAAAGGGGGCGCTAGAGAGCGGCTCTACCCATTTCCTGTACTGCTTATCACCCAAGCAGTCTCCACCTTGGCCGCTAACAGTTGATTCTAGAAGCCTGAAGTTCCAGTTTCCAGGTTTCCCACCCCGGCACTCGCTTCACAAACACCAGCACCAGCCCGGCCCCTCCCCTGGCTCCAGGTTCTACTAACGCCCACCCCAGGGTGGAAGCCGCTTCCTGCAGTGAGTATATCTCTGCGACCTCGTGTTCTTGCCTGACCTTTTTGCACTTCAAAACCTGCTTAACCAATTCCCCTAGTATGATTTCTGACCGACAGAAGCGGCTTTTTCAATAATTCAGTCCACTAACATTCATGGAGGGCAGTTCTGGGTGAGGCTCTTTGCTGATGCTGTGGTTAAAAGATAAACAAAATGCATCTCTGTCTTTGAGGAAATCATTGCTGAATAATGATAACAATGGTCTGTATAGAACTCTAGTTATGACGAACAACAGCTAAAAACAAAGGATTAGAATTAACACATCATTTAAAGAAAGAAAAAAGATCTAATTGAAAAATGGACCAAGGATATAAACTGGTAATTCACAGAAGAAATAATAAAAATGGTCAACATTTATGTAAACTGGTACTCAACCTCACTTTTTTTTCTTTTTTACAGTTAGGCATGTTTTTATCTTTTCTCCTTCAACTGTACATTAGATAGTGAATATATTTTTTTAAACATCTATATTGGAGTATAATTGCTTTACAATGTTGTGTCAACCTCACTTTAATGGAGGAAATTCAAATTCATTTAGTATACTCATACACAGCTGGAGGGAATATGGGTGTGAGTACAGCCGCTTAAGAGATCACTTTTTATAACCCATCACCCCAAAGTTCTACCGTTAATAGCTACCCCAGAGAGAAACTTAAACCACGTGCTGAAGGAAGCAAGTACAAGGATCTTCTTCGTTGTAATGTTATTTATAACAGTGAAACATTCAAAACAACAGAAATATTCATAAAAGGAGGAATGGCTAAATAAAAAAGTGTGCACCCCTTTTATGGAAGACTGTGCTGCAATTTTCTAAAATGAGGCGGACCTAATCGTACTGACATAAAAAATTGTCTAAGCCGTATTGTTAAGTGAAACAATAGATACACCGCTTATGTTAAAACACATACACACAGATATCTTTTCTATGGGCAACTCCTAGGAGAAAAGCCTGGAAGCATATATAGTATATTGCTAATAGTGACTATTTTTAGAGAGAGGACTAAGATAGGGGGCATTGGAGAGGGGAGCAATCAAAGGGCACAAAAACAAGCCAAAGTAAACCCCGCTAATTTGCATATCACTCTTTTACATAAAATGTCACTTACTCCCTACATTGACCTTACAGTGTAAGCATCATTTCCACGACAAACGAGGGAACCACAGCTAAGAGATACCAAGCAACGTTTGCAAAGTCATGCAACCAGTAGACAGAGAAGTCGATGCCTGATTCGCAGGCTCCAAAAGTCATCAGCGGTTAGATTCATTGGAATCTGACATCTTTGTCACTTCTTTTAATTATTTCTCACTGTTTAAAGTGAAAGACACTTTGAGGTACCTCCGACAGTCTCCTGTCTGTCAGAGTAAGAGGGAGGGGAAAGGAGACAATTTGCAAGTGATCAGAAGATATACTGATGTTTAAGATTCTCTTACCTTTCATTTAACAGGTGGGGTCTTAGACACCTCAGGGTCTGGCATCAAAGGACCAGAGCATCTGCACCACAGAGCTCTCTCACTGCCAGGGTCTCCCACCAGATTGGAAGCTGGGGTGGGGTACAAAGCTCTGCCCCTAGGTCTCAGGAGGGGCAGGGAAGAGGGGAGGAAGTGGGAACAATGACTTAGCTTTGACTAGATGCCAGTCCCATTCCCCCAGTGGCCACGAGCTGCAGAGCCCCTGGTGGGTGTTTAGGGAGGGCCCCGCAGGACCTGGGCCTCACCTTCTGCAAGAACTCTGATTGAGTCTTACGACAGCTTCAAATGAGGTTAGGCACACAGCTGTACTTAGCAAGTGCGTGTGCTGAAACCATTGATTTGTTAAATGTAAACAAAATATATCACATTTTTGGTAACTGTGGGAATTTTCTTCCTCCTACTGTCCCTCTGCTTCCCCTTCCTCCCTCTGTTTCCATTATCTCTCTCTTCTCTCCCTCACCCCCTCCCTCTCTCTCCCTACACTTTCCCTCCCTCCTTCATTCAAGGAGAGGGCCTAGTAGCTGGCCTTTCCTCTAATTTCCTACCAAGTTTGATAGAGGTTTCTTAATGTAGCCTCTATTGGCAGTACAGTTTGCTATTTCAAACACTAGAAAAAGTTATAAATGTATGATGGATAATATTTTGAGATAATAATCGAGGTTTCTCTTTCTCCAGGCTTTCTTGTACCCATTGACCTTTTCCTACCACTGGGGACACGGGGGTAGGATCCTAAATGCACTACCCTCAGGAGAGAGCTGACAAAGAGACAGTCTTAGCTCAGAATCCTAAAGTAGGTAAAATAAAATAGGTGCACAGCAAGGGGAAAAGTCTTGAAAGCCAAGGCTTCTGTTGTTAAGAGCTGGGTTTTTAAGACAGAGAAGGATTTTAAATTCTGAAAGTTTGGCTTTGACCATCAATAGGCAGTGACCTCAACATCCAGGGGTGTGCCTGAGCGGGCCTGCGCCTGTTCCTGAGAACCGACTGTGGACGTGTCTTCCCAACTCCACGTTCAGTAGCTTGGAATCAACCGTGGTAGCAGTGTGTTCACCATAGAAGTTGGCAAACACTACAAACCAGGGCTTTTTTCCTAGAGAGTCTGTTGTTGAGATTTGGGGAGGAGAAAAGAGCACAGGTGAACTGCCGGGTAGACCCTTCCTGGGCTGAAGTCGGGGTGCAGAAAAATTTCCAGGTAGGGCTGGGGCTAGGAGGCCGAGGTATTGCATCCCACTTCCCACCTGCAACTCTGTGAGAAGGTAGCAGCTACACAGAGTGCTGTCTGTGAAAATGGGCAGAAATGACAGCAGAGTGGTTCTAGATGTAAAGACGACCTGAGAGAGCTGGTCTCCCTGTCCCCCACCCCCCGTGCCTCCCTCAACTCTGTTGAGGCCAAGGAGTCCAGAGAGACTTCCTGTTGGACAGCGGGATGGGGCAGAGATCAGCTCAGAGTCTCAGAGTGCATGAGCCAGTGGGGTCACGGACCTTCTCTTGGGCTTACTAACTTTTTCCACCAGTTCCTCCTGTGCTATGCTTTTCTCACTGATGAAATCCCATCAAATGGGCAGCCACCCCAAGGATCTCACTTAAGATACATCCTGTAGAGTTTCCCCCTCTCTGAGTTTTGAGTTCATTCAAATGCTGTATTGAGTACCAGAAAATTAGGAAGAAAATGCCCCAGAAGTCTGTCTGCTGTAGGTTTCCTCACAGTTCTGACAGACATGGATTCCTGTGGTCTCCTTTTAAACATAAGCCACCACCACTATGTTAAAAAAAAAGAAAAAGGAGGGGGAAGATTGGCAAAAACCATGGAAAATGGCAGCTGAAAAGTTTTGTGCTGATGGATGGAAAAAGGGAAAGGGGAACACGTGGAAGACAATGAGAGTAAAAGAAACAGGGAAATAGAAACAAACAAATGACAACAATACCAAAGAGAGCCACAGAGGAAACATGGAGAAGAAGATGGATTCTGTGAGAAATATTGTATAGAGAATGCTGCACCAGAAAGTAGCAAGATCCATGAACGCACAAAGAAAATAAAGAAAAACCGAGAGAGACGTCGTGAGTTCCAGTGTGACCAGGACCCCTAAGTTCCTTGCTTCCTGGGATTGCGATAGAGGTGGGGAGCTCTTCCATGGTTCCTTAATTCCCATCGAGAAACAAGGTGTTTCATGGTTTGCCAAACCTGGCAGGTACTGGCCTGTGAGAGTTGATTGCTCAATTTTCAGGAATTTTGTTAAACACGGTTATTTAAAAAACTAAATTATATAAACCTACAACTAACTAAATTACATTTAAAACATGTAATACTAAAAACTCATCACATTCTGATCATTTTAGTATCTCTTACTGTGTATCTATCAATCTATGTCTATTATGTGGAAATACTATACAGTGGTTGTCACTGCATACGCCTCCCCAACTCCACCTTTAAGTGACTTCACATTGGTAGATTGAAATCAGCCACAGTGGGAGTATTTACACCATGAAAATCAGCAAATGCTACACATCGAGGCTTAAAAATACTGTCTTATTGATTGGCTAGGTGTAACAGCCATGTAACAACATGGTGGAGACAATGATAATGTAGATCAAGCTTAGAAGTGCATTGTGCCTGTGGCTGTTACATTGTGAATAACATAAGAAAACGAGGACATGTTCTTCCAGTATTCAAAAACCTTCATCTGATTCATCAAAAACAATTGCTCACATCATTAATGAATGACTATTTTCGTCATTTCCCTTTTTTCTTATTACATGAAAATATCAACCAACATTCATGGCAGAACTGTACTTGTTCATCAATTGCAACCGTTGTTGGCTGCAGACACAAGAGTTTGGCAAGTCAATGAAATTATTCCGTGAAAATCAATTGCTATGTGGAATTTAAAATAAAGAGTGTTGTATGTTTTAGTAGTAGTAGTAGAAGTAATAGTAAATTGGGTGACTCACATCCTTTATATCAGTAAAAGTTATAATAAACTTATATACCAATATTTGCGCACAAGTGTTTTTTGTTCTTGTTGGAGAGCCAGTTGTTAAATATTTACCAGCACATCACTGGCTACTTTAGTCACTAACCATTGCCTCACTTAGCAATGATGACACCCAGAGGGCTTTCTTTAGAAAAAGACCCGGAGGCAGTGAAAAACACAGATATATTCTCCTGCCTTTTTAAAAAATTGTGGCCAAATATACATAACATAAAATTTACCATTTTTTCTTTTTCTATGATATATTTCTCTTATGGAAATTGGAATATGTAGGTATTTATAATGAGGAATACTATTATTTTCTATTTTTAATTTTTAGTTAAAATTTTTATTTTCTAAGTTAAATTTTCTTTTTTTTTTTTAAATTGAAGTACATTTGACATATAATGTTATGTTGGTTTCAGGTGTACAACATACTGATTCAACATTTGTATACGTTGCAAAATGATCACCACGGTAAGGCTAGTTACCATCTGTCACCACACAAAGTTACAATTTTTTCTTCTTTTTCTTTTCGTTAATATTTATTTATTTATTTAGCTGCGCCTAGTCTTAGTTATGGCACGCAGGATCTTCCTTGTGGCATGCAGGATCTTCAGTTGCAGCATGCGGGATCCACTTCTTGGACCAGGGATCGAACCCGGGCACCCTGCATTGGAAGCACGGAGTCCTAACCACTGGACCACGAGGGAAGTCCCTTTAACCATCTTTAAGTGTGTGGTTCAGTGGCATTAAGTACATTCACATTATTGCACAACCATCACCATCCATCTCCAGAACATTTCATCATGCCAAACTGAAATTCTCTACCCGTTAAGCAATTGCGTATTCTCCACTTTCCCAGCCCCTGATAACCTCTATTCCACGTTTTGTTTCTGCAAATTTAACTACTCTCTGTAACTTATATGAGTGAAATCATTACAATATTTGTTCTTTTGTGTCTGGCTTATTTCATTTAGCATCATGTCTTCAAGATTCATCCATGTTGTAGCATGTATCAGAATTGCCTTCCTTTTTATGGCTTAATAATCTATTGTATGTATATACGGCATTTTTTAAATTGAAGTATAGTTGATTTATAATACTGTGTTAGTTTCCGGTGCACAGCAAGGTGATTCAGTTTTATATATATATATATATATATATACACACACACACACACATATATAATATATATACACACATATTTTTCCGATTATTTTCCATTATAGGTTATTACAAGATATTGAATATAGTTCCCTGTGCTATACAATAAATCCTTGTTGCTCATATATTTTATATATAGTAGTTTGTGTCTGTTAATCCCATACTCCTAATTTCACAACCCCCCACTTTCCCCTTTGGTAACCATAAATTTGTTTTCTACATCTGTTTCTATTTTGCATATAGATTCATTTGTATTATTTTTAGATTCTGCATATAAGTGATATCATTTAATATTTGTTTCTCTCTGTCTGACTTACTTCACTTAAATATAATATTCTCTAGGTCCATCTATGTTGCTGCAAATGGCAATATTTCATTCTTTTTTATGGCTGAGTAATATTCCATTTTCTATAAACACCACATCTTTTTTTTTTAACATCTTTATTGGAGTATAATTGCTTTACAGTGTTGTGTTAGTTTCTGCTGTATAACAAAGTGAATCAGCTATATGCATACGTATATCCCCATATCCCCTCCCTCTTACGTCCCTCTCCCACCCTCCCTATTCCACACCTCTAGGTGGTCACAAAGCACCGAGCTGATGTCCCTGTGCGATGCAGCTGCTTCCCATTAGCTATCTATTTTACATTTGGTAGTATATATATGTCAATGCTACCCTTACTTTGTCCCAACTTACCCTTCCCCCTCCCCGTGTCCTCAAGTCTTTTCTCTACGTCTGTGTCTTTATTCCTGTCCTGCCCCCAGGTTCATTAGAACCATTTTTTTTTTTTAGATTGCGTATATATGTGTTAGCATACAGCATATGTTTTTCTCTTTCTGACTTACTTCACTCTGTATGACAGATCTCTAGATCCCTCCACCACACTGCAAATAACTCAATTTCATTTCTTTTTATGGCTGAATAATATTCCATTGTATATATGTGCCACATCTTCTTTATCCATTCATCTGTCAATGGACACTTAGGTTGCTTCCATATCCTGGCTATAGTAAGTAGTGCTGCAATGAACATTGTGGTACATGTCTCTTTTGGAATTATGGTTTTCTCAGGGTATATGCTCAGTAGTGGGATTGTTGGGCCATGTGGTAGTTCTATTTTTAGTTTTTTAAGGAATCTCCATACTGTTCTCCATAGTGGCTGTATCAACTTACATTCCCACCAACAGTGCAAGAGGGTTCCCTTTTCTCCACACCCTCTCCAGCATTTATTGTTTGTAGACTTTTTGACGATGGCCATTCTGACTGGTGGGAGGTGATACCTCATTGTAGATTTGATTTGCATTCCTCTAATGATTAGTGATGTTGAGCATCCTTTCATGTGTTTGTTGCAATATGTATATCTTCTTGGGAGAAATGCCTATTTAGTTCTTCCACCCATTTTTGGATTGGGTTGTTTGTTTCTTTGATATTGAACTGCTTGTATATTTTGGAGATCAATCCTTTGTCAGTTGCTTTGTTTGCAAATATTTTCTCCGATTCTGAGGGTTGACTTTTCATCTTGTTTATGATTTCCTTTGCTGTGCAAAAGTTTTTAAGTTTCATTAGGTCCCATTTTGTAATTTTTGTTTTTATTTCCCTTTCTCTAGGAGGTGGGTCAAAAAGGATCTTGCCTGACTTATGTTATAGAGTGTACTGCCTATGTTTTCCTCTAAGAGTTTTATAGTGTCTGGCCTTACATTTAGGTCTTTAATCCATTTTGAGTTTATTTTTGTGGGTGGTAGCTTTGTAGTATAGTCTGAAGTCAGGGAGCCTGATTCCTCCAGCTCCATTTTTCTTTCTCAAGATTTTTTTGGCTATTCAAGGTCTTTTGTGTAGGCTGTTAGCATTTGCCTTATGTATTGAGGTGCTCCCACGTTGGGTGCATAAATATTTACAAGTGTTATATCTTCTTCTTGGATTGATCCCTTGATCATTATGTAGTGTCCTTCTTTGTCTCTTATAACAGTCTTTATTTTAAAGTCTATTTTGTCTGATATGAGAATTGCTACTCCAGCTTTCTTTTGATTTCCATTTGCATGGAATATCTTTTTTCCATCCCCTCACTTTCAGTCTGTATGTGTCCCTAGGTCTGAAGTGGGTCTCTTTTACACAGCATATGTATGGGTCTTATTTTTGTGTCAATTCAGCCAGTCTATGTCTTTTGGTTGGAGCATTTAATCCATTTACATTTAGGGTAATTATCGATATGTATGTTCCTATTACCATTTTCTTAATTGTTTTAGGTTTGTTATTGTATGCCTTTTCCTTCTATTGTGTTTCCTGCCTGGAGAATTTCTTTTAGCATTTGTTGTAAAGCTTCTTTGGTGGTGCTGTATTCTCTTAACTTTTGCTTATCTGTAAAGGTTTTAATTTCTCCATCGAATCTGAATGAGATCCTTGCTGGGTAGAGTAATCTTGGTTGTAGGTTTTTCCCATTCATCACTTTAAATATGTCCTGCCACTCCCTTCTGGCTTGCAGAGTTTCTGCTGAAAAATCAGCTGTTAAAAGTATGGGGATTGCCTTGTATGTTATTTTTCCTTTCTGCTTTTAATATTTTTTCTTTGTATTTAATTTTTGATAGTTTGATTAACATGTGTCTTGACATGTTTCTCTTTGGGTTTATTCTGTATGGTACTCCCTGTGCTTCCTGGAGTTGATTGACTATTTCCTTTCCCATGTTAGGGAAGTTTTCCACTATAATCCCTTCAAATATTTTCTCAGACCCTTTCTTTTTCTCTTCTCCTTCTGGGACCCCTAAAATTCGAATGTTGGTGCGTTTAATGTTGTCCCAGAGGTTTCTGAGACTGTCCTCAATTCTTTTCTTTCTTTATTCTGCTCCCTTGCAGTTATTTCCACAATTTTATCTTCCAGTTCACTTCTCCATTCTTCTGCCTCAGTTATTCTGTTATTGATTCCTTCTAGAGTATTTTTAATTTCAGTAATTGTGTTGTTTATCACTGTTTGCTCTTTAGTTCTTCTAGATCCTTGTTAAATGTTTCTTGTATTTTCTCCATTCTGTTTCTGAGATTTTTGGATCATCTTTACTATCATTACTCTGAATTCTTACTCAGATAGGTTGCCTATTTCATCCTCATTTATTTGGTCTTGTAGGTTTTTACCTTGCTCCTTCGTCTGTAACAAATTTTTTTGTCATTTCATTTTTTTTCTTTTTGATGGGTGGTGCTGTATTCCTGTCAACCTTACTGGTTGTTTGGCCTGAGACGTCCAGCACTGGAGTTTGCAGGCAATTGGATAGAGCTGGGTCGTGGTGCTGAGATGAGGACCTCCGGGAGGCCTCTCTCTGATTGATATTCCCTGGGGTCTAAGGTTCTCTCTTAGTCCAACGGTTTGGACTTGGAGCTCCCACCACAGGAGCTCGGGCCTGACCTCTGTCCTGGGAACCAAGATTCCGCAAGCTTCATGGAGTGGTAAAAAAAAAAAAAGATAGAACAAAAAAAAAAAAAAAAAAAAAAAAAAAAAATGGTCGGGGGAGGAAGCCAAAAGGAGAGATTACTAACAAAGTATAAAGAATAAAATAAAATTCGAAAAATAAAAGATTTATTAGGAAAAATAAAAATATAAAAGAATCAACAACAATGAATCAACAAGGTAAAACAGAACCCCAATGTAAAAGAGGAAAAAAGAAAAGAAAAAAAAGCCTATGCTATGGGGGCGGAGTTTAGGCAAGGGGTGGAACTTAGGCAAGGGCTGGGTGTAGGGTGGGGTGGGGTGACATTTGAGCATAGGGCGGGGCCTAGGTGGGGCGATGTTAAGTGTGGGGCGGGGCCTCTGATTAGGACCTGCGCAGAAGGGGAGCAGCAGTGGGTGGAAAGGAGCGCCTCAGGAGTGTGGAGTTCTGGAGTTTGGACGTAGGGCAGTGAGTGAGGGTGTGTGCGTGGGGTTAGGAGCCCAACAGGCTTCCCAGTGCCTAAGTGGACAGGGAAAGCGCTGGTCTTATTCCCTTCCGTTCCTTCGCGCCCGCCCCCACTGTCTCCCCCAGGGTCTGCCCCTTTGCCACTGGACCCCTAACTGTGGGTGGGTCCCACTGGGTGTAGGAACTCCTCCCCTCCCCCAGCCACCCGTCAGGGGTGCCGGTCCCAGAGGTCCAGCCTTTACTTTGGCTTCCCCTTCCCTCCCTCCCACTCCCTCAGGACCTGGGGCCTAGGTGGGCAGAGGACCAGGCCTGGGATCTCAGCAGGCTCCTGGGGGCCCAGTGGGGCAGGGGAAACCCGGTGGTTCCCCAATTTCCCCTTTTGGGCGTGGGATCCCTTCCCCTCCCCCAGCCGCCCCTCAGGGGGGGCCAGTCCCATCCCGCCTCCACTTCTCCTCCCGTCACTCCCCCCCATGCCCCACGTCCAACCTGGTCACTGGGGGTTCCTCCCATCCCCTTAGGTGTCCGTGGTCCCCCACCGGTGCCTGGTAGGTGCCCTAGTTGTGCGGAGATGCGAATTCCGTGTCCTCCTAGTAAGCTATCTTGACTCTGCCTTACAGCACATCTTCTTAACCCAATCTTCTGTTGATGGGCCCTGGGTTGTTTCCATGTCTTGGCTATTGTAAATAGTGCTGCTGTGAACATTGGGGTGCGTGTATCTTTTCAAATTAAAGTTTCCATCTTTTCTGGATATATACCCAGGAGTGCGATTGCTGGATCATGTGGTAACTCTATTTATTTATTTATTTTTACAGAAGATGTTGGGGGTAGGAGTTTATTAATTTATTTTATTTATTTTTGCTGTGTTGCGTCTTCGTTTCTGTGTGAGGGCTTTCTCTAGTTGTGGCAAGCGAGGGCCACTCTTCATCGCGGTGCACGGGCCTCTCACTATCGCGGCCTCTCTTGTTGCAGAGCACAGGCTCCAGATGCGCAGGCTCAGTAGTTGTGGCTCACGCACCTAGTTGCTCCGCGGCATGTGGGATCTTCCCGGACCAGGGCTCGAACCCGTGTCCCCTGCATTGGCAGGCAGATTCTCAACCACTGCGCCACCAGGGAAGCCCTATTTTTAGTTTTTTAAGGAACCTCCATGCTGTTTTCCACAGTGGCTGCCCCAAATTACATTCCCACCTGCAGTTATACCCCACATTTTGTTTATCTGTTCATCCATCTGGGGACGATTGGGTCGTTTCCACCTTTTTTGGCTGCTGTGAATATGCTGCTATGAGCATGGGTGTACACGTAACTGTCCTTTCCTTCCTTTTTATGGATGTCTTGAATTCTGGAGCCCCTGAAGGGCAGATGAGAGCTGGATGGGTCAACATGGGGGCCCTAGAACCATCTTATCTCTTGTCCTCCCTAAACGCGTGCTGCCTGTTTCTGCTCCCCTTCTCAAACGAGAGGCTGTGTGCTTGGGGAACAGTACCCAGAGAAGCCAAAAGCTTGGCTGTTGATGCGTGACACCCCCTAATGTCTTCGCCAATGGCTGGGTTAGGTTCACTGTGAACTGTCCGCACAACGGGAACCACCATGCCCCCCCCCCACGGCCACCCTGAAACTGTTGGCAGAAGCTGCGGAGGGGTGGGGGTGTGGTGAGCGAAAGGTCTTTGATATTGTGAGAGGCAAGTGGCCTCAGGGGATGAGAGGAGCAGCTAAGGGCTTGGTCCCTCTTCAGCGTCAGGAAATGCCAATGACACTGAGTGACCAGTGCAATGTGGATCTAAGTAAACTTCTTTTTTAAATGCTGGAAATAATCCATCCTGATTTGTGCCTGGTTGGTGACAATGCCATCGGCCTTTTCTCAGATGGAACAAATTATGTGCCATTAAAAATTCAGTTAAAAATAACGTATCCAATCAATGTGTTTCACTGTCAGCTTATCCTTTAAAAGGAACTGAAGGGAAAATGGAAGTGGGAAAAGTTTTGTCTTTTTTTTCTGAAGGAGAAAACAGACATGTTCAGCTCCTCTGAGCAAGTGGTAGAGACGTGTTCAGCAGGGCAGGGTCAGTGCGACGGGTCTTTTTATGCGACATGAAAGGATGTGCAGACAGTGGAATCAGAGCTTGAAATGAAGAGCACTTCCAGATAAATTTTTAAAGTCTTTTGTTAGGCTCAGAAAAGCTTTCCAAGTTGTGGAGTGCTGGCCGGTGCTGATATGTTAAGAGCCTTGATAAGGTAGGCAGAGGACTGAAATGTTGGGATTGCTGACTAAGGTCGAATAATACACAGCAGCCACCTTCCTCCACACCGCCTGCTCTCCAAGTCCTATCCTCCAACCCCCCAGTTTAGAGGCATTTACAGCCCATTCCTTAATTCTTGCCCACACCCCCTTGGCCATGTGACTCTCTGGAAGCTGAGTCTGTTCTGGGCCCAGTATCTATAGACTGAGCCAGTCATCAGCCTGGGTAACCCTCTCAGTTGTGCCCAGGTGGTCCTCAAGACCATCACTGTGGAACAGCCAGGTGTTCTAGATGGAAACAAGCCCCTTCAGTCCATGTCTTCACCTGAGGCAGCTCATACTGGGCTTGGCACCCTTTTGCTCAAAAAAATGCGTATGAATCAGCAGAGGGGTGTGTGTGTGTGTGTGTGTGTGTGTGTGTGTGTGTGTGTGTGTGTGTGAATGTGTGTGAATCTGTATCCCCAGAAGGCAGGAACATCTAAGCACCTAGGGAGTCAATGTGCTTTATTGTTTTCTGACCCTGTCTTAAAAACTGGTACTTACCAGGTGGGCATAAACAACCCTTAGCACCTCTGAAATTGCTGTGGAGTAAAGCTAACTTCCACTTAAATAAATTTTGCAAGATGGGCTTCCTATGGACAAAAGTAAGCGGATTTCCACTTCAATACAAACCATTTTCTTTCTTTTTTTTTGTGGTACGCGGGCCTCTCACTGCTGTGGCCTCTCCCGTTGCGGAGCACAGGCTCCGGACGCGCAGGCTCAGCGGCCATGGCTCACGGCCCCAGCCGCTCCGCGGCATGTGGGATCTTCCCAGACCGGGGCACGAACCCATGTCCCCTGCATCGGAAGAATGACTCTCAACCACTGCGCCACCAGAGAAGCCTCAATACAAACCATTTTCAACAGTTAAAAAAAAATCCAATCAGAAAATGGGCAGAAGATAAGAAGAGACGTTTCTGAATACAGATGATATACAGATGGCAAATAAGCACATGAAAAGATGTTCAGCATCATTAGCCTTCAAGGAAATGCAAATTAAAACTACAGCAATGAGAAATCACTACGTATCTATCAGAGTGCCTAAAATAAAAAATAGTGACAACAATTTGGTGTTTGGTGCTGCTGGCAAAGGATCGAAACTGGTCACTCATACATGGCTGCTGAGAATGTAAAAGCTACAGCCATTCTGGAAAACAGTTTAGCAGTTTCTTATAAAATGAATCATGCTATTACCATACTATCCAGTAAGGACACTCCTGGGCATTTTCCCAGAGAAATGAAAATTTGTGTTCACACAAAAATCAGTATGTGAACGTTCATAGCAGCTTTATTTGTAATAGCCCCAAACTGGAAACAGCCCAGATGTCCTTCGACAGGATAAACAAACTGCGGTCCATCCACACTGTGAAACAGCAGTCAGCAATAACAAGGAATGAAGTATTGATGCATGCAACAATTTGGATGAATTAATGCTGAGTGAAAAAAAGCCAATCCCAAAATATGACATGCTGTATGATTCTATTTATGTAACACTTTTGAAATGAGAAAAGCTTAGAAATGGAAAACAGTTGTCAGGTGACTGTGGTGGATACCTGAGCGTGTGATAAAATTGTATAGAACTAAACACACACACACACACACACACACACACACACAAAGGTGTATAGATGAAACTGGGGAGATCTAAGATGGGTGGATGGTATTGAAGGCAGTATCCTGGCTGTGATATTGAGCTATAGTTTTGCGAGATGTTACCACTGTGGGAAACTGGGTGAAGTGTTCACGAGATCTCTGTATTATTTCTCACAACCGCATGTGAATCCACACTTATATCAGTAAAATTTTATTTTTTTAAATTTAATTTAATTTTTTTCTTTTTTACCACACCGTGTAGCATGTGGGATCTTAGTTCCCCAACCAGGGATTGAACCCGGCCCCCTGCATTGCAAGTGTGGAGTCTTAACCACTGGACTGCCAGGGAAGTCCCCCAAATTTTCATTAGAAGAACATGAATCATAGCACAACATTTTGTTTAAAAAGCAGAAGTCCAGGAAAACTCCGGGCCAAACTTTCAATACTCTTATGGGATGCCACACGTCAGATCACCCTCTTCCTATACATTGGCTTGGATGTACTCACCTGCATAATTTTTCCCCCTAAAGCAGATTATTTTTCCGTTTCTAGTCCCGCCACCCTCCCTCCACCCCATCCTAATCCCTCCACCCCATCCTAGAGTAGACATTATTTTTTAAATAATTTTTTATTTTATTCTATTTTTTAAATATTTATTTATCTATTTATTTTGGCTGCTCCAGGTCTTAGTTGCAGCACATGGGATCTTTGTTGTGGCATGTGGACTCCTAGTTGCAGCATGTGGGCTCTAATTCCCTGACCAGGGATCAAACCCGGGCACCCTGCATTGGGAGCACGGAGTCTTGCCCACTGGACCGCCAGGGAAGTCCCTAGAGTAGATGCTGTGTTCTTTGCAGGTTGGTGAACTAATCTGTAGCTAATGTGACTCTGAGACTTGCAGCCCTTAATGGCCGTCCAGCTCCTAAAATCTCATATGAAGAGGTTTCCTTTCTTGGAGGTCTTGAAATTGTCTAGCAGATGATCCTCAAAGCATTAAAAAGATTGTGACTTTAGACCTACGAAAAGAGAAGTCTTACATACTGGAAATAAAATCTTTTTATAGGAAAGAAACTAAATTTTTAATTTTTTTTTAGTTCCTACTATGTGCCAGACATGAGGCAGATTACTTTGCTTTGTTTCATGTTCATAACAAGCCTATGAGGGAGGAATAGTTTTGCTATCTTACATATGTAAATAACTGAGGACCAGCCACATGGTCCTCACCTGATCCCATAGCTCATTAGTAGCAGAGTCACGACTGGGGCCTCGGCTGGTTCGACCCGAAGTCCCCACCAGACCTGCAGTTCTCGAACTTTTTGGTGTCAGGACCCCTTTTAACTTACTTAAAAATTATGCTTTGGTTAATGTGGATTATATTGATAGATATTTGCCACATTAGAAATTAAAAGTGATATATTTTAAATACTTATTAATTCTTCTAAAAATAAACCCATTTTGATGTAAAATATAAAATTTTCATGAAAAATAACTCTATATAGCTCCAAAAAATAAACTTGGTGAAAAGAGATGTTTCAAATCTCTTTAATGTTTGGCTTAGCAGAGGTTAGTTGGATTCTCATGTCTGCTTATGCATTAACTTGTTTGTGATATCTTGTTTTGGTGAGGTATAGGAAGAAAATTAGGTGTCACAGTTTTTTAAATAGATTTTCCAGATAATTTTGGATATTAGTCTTTGATGCTATATCAGTACTCGACAAGTGGTAGTTTCTTTTCTTTTTTTTTTTTTTGTGGTATGCGGGCCTCTCACTGTTGTGGCCTCTCCCGCTGCAGAGCACAGGCTCCGGACGCGCAGGCTCAGCGGCCATGGCTCACGGGCCCAGCCGCTCAGTGGCATGTGGGATCCTCCCGGACCGAGGCACGAACCCGTGTCCCCTGCATCGGCAGGCGGACTCTCAACCACTGCGCCACCAGGGAAGCCCCAAGTGGTAGTTTCTTAAAGGTCAGTTACAGTGAGGAATCTGAAACCATATCAATGAATTTCTTTTTGTACCCTGTTGTATTAAAATCCATAGATCTATCTTCAGTTTGGTTCTTTTACCCATACATGGTTCATAACAAATCATTGGTCGTTTGAAAAATATTGATTCAGCTGAGGTATTTAGATCTTTTTTATCTATACTGAAACGTGTTTCAGTGTAGATAAAAAAGATCACATTCATCTACACCATCACCGACCTCATCAGAAAAGTCTTTAAGTAGCAGTACCAGCTTTCCAAAATATTAATTTTTACTTGAAAGCTCAAATTTTATCACTGGCAACAAATATGGACATTTGTTTTCCTTGCAGTGACAGGCTTACTTCATTAATTTTTGAAAAAATGTCTGCCAAGTAACCGAGCATGAATAATCATGTTTCTGTCATTCCTTCTTTTGCAATGGCATCCCATGCATCGTGGATGGTTCAGCTTGCAACTCAGCTGTACAGGTGCTTTGCCTCAAGACCACCGTCCCTATGCAGAATATTAAAAAGATGTTACTAGTTAATAAAATTAATCTTTTTTTTTACTGCTTCAGAAAGGACATTCTTAAGTGGAAATGGCTTTTCTCCTTGCCGGTGTCGGGCAGTGAGGAATACAGTGAAGAATACTGCCTTGACTGTGTTAAGGCACCTTTACCTGCCTACCTACCTAGCACCAGTTTTGTGCTCTCAGTGAAAATGGCAACACAGAGAAAAAGGCAGTGTTAAAGGACATCAAAGGACACCCTAGGGGCTATGGGCCATACCATATCATACCTCTACCAGTTGAAGCAGAGCTTCTCAGATTTTGTTTTTTAGCATCAAACCTGCCAGGGTTGGTGCAGCAACACGGACAGCTGAGGCCTGTTTATTCAAAAGTCCCCATAGATGTGCACAATTTCCACCCAGACGAAATATCAAAACCAGGAGCCAACAGGAACCATCATGAAACGTTCTCTTCAGTGTCTTGTGCCCAATATCCCAGGAGCTCTGGGCTTCCTGCTGCCCAAGGCCACACAAGAGGGGCCCCTGTTGTGCGGTGTAGCTTTAAAGAACAGGTGTGGAGAGAGCAAGCCTGCCACCACCATTGCTGCGCTCACTGCATGGAAATACAACTCTAGGAACCCAGAGGAACAAACTCCGGGATGCCCGACAGACTCCACTCTGCTGACTTTCCTGGGCAATGGCTGAGCTCTCTGCTCTGTGTGGAGTACATTGTACCTTGGACTCTTCTCTTCAACATTTCACTTTCCAGAAAACCCTTCCCCAAGACCCTGTTCTCCTTTTCCAACTTGGCAGCTGGTTACCTGAGAAATGAATTGCTGCACACGTGAGAATGACCATTAAAGTGTTCGGTGCTGGGCTTCCCTGGTGGCGCAGTGGTTGAGAGTCCGCCTGCTGATGCAGGAGACACGGGATGGTGCCCCGGTCCGGGAGGATCCCACGTGCCGCGGAGCGGCTGGGCCCGTGAGCCATGGCTGCTGGGCTTGCGCGTCCGGAGCCTGTGCTCGAGCCTCCTGGAGTTCTGTAGGAAACCTGACCATGAAGAAATAATTCTGTGATGAGGAGCATTTCGTTAGGATCACAGGCAACTGGGGGTGGTTCTGGAGCCTCTGAAGTTACATCAGGGGTCTCCTCAGCTGACAGCAAGTCAGAGGAATTGGACGATAAAACGATTGGAGGAAGGAGACAAAATCTACACAGCAGGGCTTCCCTGGTGGCGCAGTGGTTGAGAGTCCACCTGCCGATGCAGGGGACATAGGTTCGTGCCCCGGTCCGGGAGGATCCCACATGCCACAGAGCGGCTAGGCCCGTGAGCCATGGCCGTTGAGCCTGCGCGTCCGGAGCCTGTGCTCCGCAACGGGAGAGGCCACAACAGTGAGAGGCCCGTGTACTGAAAAAAACAAAAAAAACAAAACTACACAGCAGTGGTTTATCTCCTCGTGAGACGAAGAATGTAGGTTTTTATTTCAGTCTCTAATGAATGAAAAACATGCAATGTTTACATTGTCAAAGGACAGATAGAACCATGATGTACACATCCTCATTTACACAGCTGATTTCATGGGTGATCCCATCTCTAACATTTCCACTGTTCTCCCTTGCAGGTGTTTGGTTGTTACTTAAGTAGGTCATGTTTTAGTGGTTTGGGGGGGAAGTCTCCTCGACATGCCTCCCACTGTAGTTTTCTTGATTAAGGAGGCTTTCATCTATTTTCTGAGCAGGGAGAGAGGGTGGGGTGTGCTGGGAGCGTCTAGATAATTTAGCAGCCGTGTCAGGTTGACCTGGCTAGCCCTCTTGTCTGGAACGAATGGGGTGCCCAGGAAAGTAAGTTGGGGTACAGGTGGTGCTACCCAGCAGACACCTTGTCCCTGAAACGCACACTTACGAGCTGAGCTATCAGGCTTCTGTGTGCTGCGACAGGCAACCTGGCTTCTCTTTCAAGCCCTGAATTATAAAACAAGGTGGTGCACGTTTTGGAAAATCCCTTTGTGGGTGTTCTTCTGAAAGTACTAATTTGGTCTTTTGGGTTTCAGCTGGGACTGTGAAGCCTTTTCCACTTCTGCCTCTAGTCTCTGCTGACTTCAGTATGAGCAAATAAGGTCAAGTAATATCTATGGAATAAAACTTACAGAATTAAATTCACTTTTGAAAAATGACAGCATTTGAAATGACTCTATGGCCTAGAAGTGACAGCTGCTCTGTATCCCTCGTCCAGAGTTTGAACGTTTAGGGAGTAGGGAGGATCCAGGGGCTTAGAAAGAGTACTGGGGTCATGGAGCCTCCTATGTGCAGTTTTCCTTAGAGATCCCGACGTAAGCACCCGTGTGTGCCCTATGGGCTGTGACTTCCCTGGTCTCTCCTACCGGGTAATTCTCTTCTCCTTGCAGCTCCCACCACTGCCTGAAATATCCCTTCTGTTCTACTGCCTCTATATGACCCTTGCCCTTTATGAGCCCCTCTCTCCCACCTTACTCCCCCCTGGGTCTCTCTAAATCCCACCTAGTTGTTAGGGCTCAGCTCAAATTCCGACTTCTCCAAGAAGCTTTCTTTCTGATTCATCACCACCATCTCTGCAATACTGACAATAATGATAACAGCTATCAGTAAGTGAACAGTTACTATATACCAGGCTCTGTAATAAGTTCCTGTAGCATCTCATTCAATCCCCACAATAACCTTGTTACTTGAAGGTGCAGAAAGCTTGGAGAATTTGAGTGCACTGGCCATGTCATACCCTAAGTGACAGAGCTGGAATTCCTGTCCTGACTTGCCTGGCTCTGAAGGCCATGCGTTTAACTGTTCTCCAGTCTGCCCTCCTGAAAGGGGTTAATCATCTAATTGTGAGAAGCTGATGAAGCTAGCTGATGAAGGTCATATTGTCCAATCCTCTCGTTTTACAGGTGAGGACCCTAAAGCACCCAAATGCAAAGAGACTTGCACACGGTAAAGTGGTGGCAGAGCCTAGCAAGTACCAGTTTTTCTGGTTCTCAATCTCACTCATCCTTTTTTCATTCAACAAACATGTATTAAATCCTTCCACATTTAAGACACTGTGTTGTACCCTGAGTATCTTTCCTGCTGCACATTCTCTGGGTGCCCCTTTTGCAAGCTTAATGAATCCACACCCAAAGCTGCCTTAAGATGGGGATTGGGTAAGCCCCTGCCTCCTCTTGGTGTGGCTCTGTGTAGAAGCGCCATGTACCTCTGAGGCCCCAACATGGAACCCTTGTCATTGGCCTGTCCCACACTCAGAGCAGCTGCATAGGGGAGGGTGGGCTGGAGACTGGAGGGGAGGGTGTTTGATTACAGGGTAATGTGAAAAGTGCAGAAAGGCCCGGTTTATGAAAATGATTCAATGCTGCGCCAGTAACTGTTTCAAGAACAAGCATTAGAAAATGGGAAGCATGACTCCTAGTTTTACCAACTAAGTCTAATCCAGTTCCAAAAGATGTGTCTCTCTTTTGCTGTCGTTTGTGTATATATATAGAAGTCACCAAGCTTGTCCTCTTAGGTGTCTCCCATCCTGGCACCATGTCTGGCTTTATTATTATTAATTTCATGGGCAGATTTGGCCGAGGATCCTTGGAGATGCCCGAAAAACCCTTTCAAATGAGCTGACAGGACTTGGGGGGACACAGTGAGGTCCTGTTTGGGAACTTGAAAGGAAAGGAAATGCAGTTGTTCCTTGAGAGTTAAACAGTAATGTCAACACAAACTAGGGGCAGAGTAAGGGTAGACATGCACGTGGATGTAATGAAACAAGACTGGCGACCGGCTCATCTTGTCACCTTCCACTCACACAAGGGTGACGGACCAGACTGCACACAAACAGCCCTTTTGAAAACTGCGTCTACTGGGGAACTCCGCTGTGCCGGATCCTGTTGTGCCTCATTGTCGTGCAGCCTGCGGTGATCTAGAGAGGCCAGACGGCGGCCTGTAGGGAGCGTGGCCCTTGGGCTGTGAAGCTTTTATGCTTCATGGTTGGGAAGCACGCACAAAGCTCAGTCTGCCCCAGGTAGACCACCTTCCACTCCCAACATCCCCCCTTCCTAACAAACTTCCTGACAGGTAAGGCCAAGAAGGAGGCTATACCTACCACTGATTGGCCACCTGCTCTAAAAGACCATGGGGATTCCTGCCAACATGCCCTAAAACCCAGTACCTCTGTTACTAGAAGCCCAAACTGCAATCAACCCTCCTCACCCAGATGCTTCTATGAGTACAGATTCATATAGCCTCAATCTACCTCAAGCTTCCGGATCTCTTCTTGTTTCTATCTACAGTCAAACCTTGGTAATCTCATGCAGGTCAGTTGCTTCAAGTAACACCTAGAGGTTGGACTCCCAAATTGATATCACCTACTTGGCCTCTCCCCTGAACTTCAGAGTCACATATTCAGTTCTCTGCCTCATGCTAGGCATCTTAATCTTGGAATTAAGACTGAAAGCCTGCTGAGCATCTTAATCTTAGCGGGTCCAAAGCAAATTCCTGTTGCTCCACTGCAAATCTGCTTCTTCCTCGTTCACCTAGCTGCACAAGCCAAAAACTCTGCAGTGATCCCCAACCCTTCATTTTCCCTTAGACCCCTTAAAATTACCCAGTGAATCCTACTGATGCTCGACCTTCAAATAACCAACTCCACTGCTATCCTCTCAAACCACCATCGTTCACAGGACAGCTGCAGTAAGCTACGACTCTCTGCTCCCACCTCGGCCCCCCTATTATCTCAGCCCTTTCTCACATCAGCTTGAATAATCCTTTTAAAACAGGCCAGGTCAAATCCCCTCACCTCCCCTTAACGGTTCCCCATATCACTCAGCCTAAAACCCAGTCCTTTCTGGGCACAGGGCACTACATCACCTCAGCCTTGCCGTTCTTTCTGACCACACCTCCCACCAGAGTCCCTGGTTTGCTGCGCTCCACATGAAGACTCAGCAGGCTAACAACATGCTCCCACCTCACGGCCTTTAAGTTGCTGTTCTGTTTGGAAAGCCCCTCCTCAGGTATTCCTGAGCTCACCTCCTCACTTCCTTCTGATCTTCTCAGCCAGGCCTTCCCTGACAGCCCCTATCAAAACAGCCCCCGGGGCTTCCCTGGTGGCGCAGTGGTTGAGAGTCCGCCTGCCGATGCAGGGGACACGGGTTCGTGCCCCGGTCCGGGAGGATCCCACATGCCGCGGAGCGGCTGCGCCCATGAGCCATGGCCGCTGAGGCTGCGCGTCCGGAGCCTGTGCTCCGCAGCGGGAGAGGCCACAACAATGAGAGGCCCGCGTACCGCAAAAACAAAAAACAAAACAAAACAAAACCCGTTAAAGGGCTTCCCTGGTGGCGCAGTGGTTGAGAATCTGCCTGCCAATGCAGGGGACACGGGTTCGAGCCCTGGTCTGGGAAGATCCCACATGCCGTGGAGCACCTGGCCCCACACGCCACAACTCCTGAGTCGGCGCATCTGGAGCCTGTGCTCCGCAACAAGAGAGACCGCGCTAGTGAGAGGCCCGCGCCCTGCGATGAAGAGTGGCCCCCGCTTGCCACAACTAGAGAAAGCCCTCGCACAGAAACGAAGACCCAACACAGCCATAAATAAATTAATTAATTAAAAAAAAAAACAGCCCCTGTTCCTACATCACAGCCCACCAGGCCTTTCAACTAAGAGTCTGGTAGGTAGTTAATCTGGTAAGTTAGTTACAACTAAGAGTCAGGGTAAGTCCTGAGCATCTCTTTAGCACCAACAATAGTCTGTCGAAAACTGTTAAAAAAACCTTTTTTTTTATTGTGGTAAAATATACATAAAATATACCATTTTAACCATTTTTCTTAAGGTTTTTAGCATAGCTTTTTAGCCTCCATCCCGTGTAACTTCAACATTTGACTAACATCTTGAGGACAGAACTGTGGAGGAGGCTCCTCAGGTCTCCGGTTCCGTCGCTGCAGCCTTGGGAGACTCCCAGGGGTTCTGCCAGGCTCTCCCCTTCCTGGAAGTGACCCTCTGCTTGGTGAGGCCTGGATTGCTCAGCCTCCTTCCCCAGGGAAATACCGTCAGCAGAATTCAACTCACCTGTTGGCGTCTTCGCCCTCTCTCCCTCTCTCCCTCTCTCCCTCCCTCTCCCTCTCTCTCTCCCTCCCTCCCTCCCTCACATTTAGAGAGGATCGTTAATCTCTCCCACCTGGAAACCTGAATACCCTTCTCTAATTTAGAGGCTTTCCCTAGCTTGCCCTCCTCTCTCTTTTTGCAAGAATTACTGACTGAGGTGTGTTAGGATCACTAGAAATCCATATCACCTTTATTTTGAGGCCACTTTTTTCCTCCCAAATATCTTATTGAAATAGATCGACAGTCTGTATGGCCAGGCCACTCAAGGTGGCTGTTCTTTTGCTCTTTGTACATCCCCTGCTCGACCAGTCCCTGCTTCACCTACATTCTGCTCACACGAACATGCTTGCTCTCTGCCCCAGCTAGCGACTGTTCTAGTCCTTAGGCCAGATGGTCCACCTGCTAGTTTATTAAAGGGAAACATCTGCCTTTGTGATGGTTGTTAACCTGAGGGCCTGGGCGGGACCTGCCCCAACTGCTAGTTTCCCTGGTAACCGATGAGCCAATCACAGGTCAATTCCCCCTATAAATGGTAGCCTCTTCCGCCCCAGGTAGAGGGGTTGTTGTTATAGCCTGTGTGCTCCTCTGGTGGGGTGGAGTGTCGCTTCAGGACCCTTTGTTTTGGACGTGTAAGATCCCCTTATCCAATAATTCACTGGTGTCTCTGTCTCCGGGCTCTTTCTTCAGTCTCGAGACTGGGCAAACTATAAGGCTTGCAGCTCAACAATTGGTGAGCCAGCCAAGAGGCTGAGGAAACTCCCGTGAGCCCTGAGATGTGGGGAAATAAGGACGAGGGGTGGAACATTGCTGGGGAAATCCCAAGGTGGCTGTCCACCAGCATTTGGGGCCCTGTGGTAACTGACTACCATGAGAGATGTCTTTCTCTTCCGTTATATTGATATCCTGTTAACCTGAGTCTCTTTTCAGTTTAAAGGCAGCAGCCCCGTGTTCGTGGCTCACCTGACTGCAGGGTGATGGCTGGTGAATACAGACAGAATGCAAGCACCTGGATTCGCTGTCAAATAATTGGGTGTTATCTGGTCAGGTAAGACAAGCATACCCCTGACCCACCACTCCTAAACAATTACAGACACCAGCTTTAGGGATGTTAACTCAGGGACAGGCTTGTGAATTGAATGTGGCTGGTTACTCAGAAGGGTTTGGTGGGGGCCTGAGGCAGCGGCAAAATAATGAAAGGGTACTCTTGGGCTTCTGGTCCCAGCTGTGGAAGGGGGCAGAGCAACGATACCGTGTGATGGAACAACAGCTCCGTGCTGACAATGCGTTACAGCAGGTGGAGGGCATTACAAAAGGCCTACCTGAGTCATTGAGCAACACACAAAAACCCACTATCTGGGGTCTAAAACAGCTGTGTACGACATATGGGACCCCACCATGGACATCGACAGTGACCAAGGAACTCACTTTACTGGCCATGAAGTTCAGGAATGAGCCGATTAAGAATGACGTACACTGGCGTTTCCTTATTACCCCACTGCTGCTGGGCTATGACCGGACTACTTAACAACTGAGACGGAAAACTGGCGCTCTTGACGTGTGACACATCCCAGGAGCAATTGTCCCAGTGCCTACACCATGATAACCCAGAAGCAACTAGTCAACACAAGCCAAGTTCACCTGTTGGCCACTGAAGGACCATTGCCAGCTATTGGTCAGGACAGTAACTTACTTTTGCCCTTGCCACAGGGTCTGTCCCCAGGAACACGTTATAAAATGGCCCTGGGACTGACAGGTAAGTCCCCGGTGGTTTGCTTTTCCCGCCCCATGAGGAATAGGATTCGAAAGGGACTTAAGAGATTTCACCTGTCTTCTACCCAGCCCCACCTGAGACTGCTGAAACAATCCAGGCCCCCTACTGGAGAAAGGCACCATTATATTAGCCTGTGGTCAGTTGTTATACCACCTCTCCAGCGTTCGGCACCGGCTCTGAGGACTGAGGGTGGACGAGCGGTGTAGTACTGCAGGCCAGGACGTGGCGGCAGAGGTAGTGTTATCTCAGAATGCTGTTACTGCTTGTCGTTTGCTTAACGGTCATGACCTTCCCTGTATGGTGCCTGTTAAAACATCTTACATTTTGTCCCTAGTCTGAACGGAGGGAATCTGTTTGTGGACTGGGCAACACTGGGGGCCTCACTGCGAAATGAGTTTGATTGCTGGAACTACAGCGAGATGCTGTTGTTGTCCTCTGGAATTCCATGAAAATTTGACCTGATGAGCTGCCTGGCTCTAAAGTTTGCCCACCTCTTGCACTCCTGATGCTCTTTAGCTTCTGTTGTCTGTATTGCATTTGCGGTATTTGGTTGCAGGGCGCCACTACGTACCTGACCCCTACGTACCTGACCCCAGGGATATCTCGGAAGAGGGGTGAACCAAGATTGTAAGGGTCATGCAGGGTATGCGGGG
>NW_020174563.1:2829431-2833425 GCF_003031525.2 Neophocaena asiaeorientalis asiaeorientalis
GGCGGGGTGGGGGGGGGGGGGGGGGAGTGTATGGCCAGGCCACTCAAGGTGGCTGTTCTCTTGCTCTTTGTACATCCCCTGCTCCACCTACACTCTGCTCACACGAACGTGCTTGGCCTCTGCCCCAGCTAGTGATTGTTCTAGTCTTTAGGCCAGAATGGCTCCAGCTGCTAATTTATTAAAGGGAAATATCTGCCCTGGAGATGGTTGTTACCCTGAGGGGCTGGGAGGGACCTGCCCCAGCTGCTAGTTTCCCTGGTAACCGATGAGCCAATCGGAGGTCAATTCCCCCTATAAATGGTAGCCTCCTTCTCCCCTGACTAGCAAAGATTGTTGCCATGGCCTGCCCGTTGTCTGTCCTACATGGTAGGGTGACCCCTTGTTTCGGAGGGGTAGGATCCCCTATCCAATAAATCATTGTCTCTGTCCCTGCCTTGGGGCTCTTTCTTCAGTCTCGAGGCTGGGCAATTACAAGGCTTGCAGGCCTGCGGGGTGCAGCCCCAAATGGTCTAAGGTTGGTCTGAGTTTCATCTTATTCGTTCTTGCCAACCTTTGGAAATGTTAAAGAACACTGAAAGGGTCCAGAGTCAGCATGAATGATTATCTGAGTGAATAAACAGAAGGATCAGTACAAACGAAAACCTCCCGGACACATCTTCAACTGGATAGTGGGCCTCCCTGCATGAGTGGAGAGTAACATATATGAGGGAAATGCTTTAGAGGGAGTACTAGAGGCCAATCGTCACTGCCCTATAATCTGGCCTATGATTTCATCAACTGGTTTGTTGAGCAAATGTCCACTGTGTAACTGTTGCTGTATTCTTTAATGTGTGAAAGTTCACTTCAGAATTAGAGATGAATGTGTTCCTATTTAATAGTTTTTACAATTATAAATGATGTGTAAAACAAGGGTCTCTTCCCATTTCCAGTGAGAGACCCCATCCCATCGATCATTATGTCCCTTGTTACCAGTGAATTGGTTATCGGCTCACTGAGGAGAAACTGTCATGTTCATCTTTGGATCCTCCCTCAGCTGCCCCAGTTCTGGTAACAATCATTCAATTGCTTAAGTTTCTTTCCGATTCCTACTGCCACCTTCTTGGCGCCGATGTTCTTCATGCTTTTGGAATATTACTACACTTCTTTACTGCACACCTGATTCTATGCTTGACTACCCCCTGCCCCCCCCCAAAAACCCCCCCTCATTTTACATATTATATATTGCTGCCTGATGATTATATATAAATTAATATGTTACTACCCAACTCAACATTTTCAGTCAGGGGATGTTTGAAAGCTTATGTAGCTATTTAGTTTTCCCTGTTGTCTTAAGCAGTATTTCTTAGATTTGACTCATACTAATAATATGAGAACTTAAAAAAAAAAAAAAAAAGCTCAAGTTACACCTGAATCAAAATTCCCACAGAAGGAGCCCAAGAAGCTCTATCAAGCATCCAGGTGACTTTTATGATTAAGTACTTGTGGTTACTGTACTAGCAGCATTAGTATCACATGTGATAAAGTAGATTTGGGGCCCCTTCTCACTTTGGGGTCCAGCAATCTGATTTAATAAGTCTTCCAGGTGATTCTGATGTACACTAAAGTTCAAATACCATCGAGCTAGCCTGTAACAATGACTTAGGGCAGTGGTTCTCAGATGTGGCTGCACCCACAATCGTCTAAGGAACTTTTAAAAACAAAAACAATACTGAGCCCTTACCTCCAGATATTCTAATTGAATTGGGGGCACAGCAAGCATTTGGCTAATATATCATCATGGATGCTGAGGCTGATGTAACCTACCACCTATAACTCATCTCAGAAATTTGAATTTATCTAGCCTTACTGATTCGATTTATATGGTGACAAGTTTAAATTTTTAACATAAATGTGTGCATTTAAGATATTGAGGTTCTCTGTAGACAGATTTAATTTGAATAAAGGGATCTTCTACTAATGGTTTGAAAACCACAAGCCTACAGACTCAAGTCCAAACCCTTCAGTCTTGCCTTTAAAACACAAGTTTATTGTCTCTCTTACTGATACGGCATAGCCCTACTCTCCAGCTGTAATATTGGGTTGGCCAAAAAGTTTGTTCGGTTTTCCGTAGCAGCTTATGAACGAAAGTTCTTGGCCAACCCAATACACCTGTAGGAAGTATGCTTCCTGGCACCTAGGAAGGGGAAAGAGCACCAGACTGAGGTCCCAGACTACAGTCTAGTTCCAGCCTGTTGGACCTTGGCAAGTCACTCTCTTTTGGCTTGTTTCCTCATTACGAAGGGAGGGGCCGGAACCAAGTGATGTCTAGCACTCCTTCTTAGTGTTTTAGCATTTTCACATTCAGGTTCATTTCCAACTTAGACTGTGTTGTCCCTTGTGTAGGATAACTCATCCAGAGGCACAGTTCAAGATCTAATTATCGTTAGTATTTCTTTGGCACTCAGTCCAAGCTTCTTTGACCTCTCAGGCATCTTTGTGTGTTTATGTCTGGTCTCCCACTGGGTAATAGATTTCACATATCTCTTTGTATCCCTAAATGCCCAGTATAAAAGTCCATGTTTCTTATCTTTTTTCTCAGGACCATGAATTATGGCCGCTGCCATTTGTTTTATTCCAACAATAGCTATGTTGAAAGCTTGTTTTTGCTGAGTGAGCTCTCATGACTGTACCAAAGGTTTCCAACTTCTATCCTACTTATCCTACAAATTTTATGATAGTCCTATTCAGCCCCTAGTTTCCACTGATTATTCTCAAAATAGCTCTCTTGTGGCCTCTGCTGGTTTGACAGTAGACAACTGCTTCACTAATTCCTTAAATGCACACTAAAGGATTCAAGTGTAAGGACACTTCAGTTTTCCAAGGAACCATTCTAACAACATCAGCTCAGCAAAGAGAAAGATTTTGAGATGTCTCTTAAACTGCTAGCCTTGCTGAGAATAGACAGTGGTAAAACCTGAGATATTTTAAATGCTTATCTCTGAAGTGGCAGTTTTCAAAATTAAACTCATGCTTGTTAAGATGCCAGGAACAAGTGAATAAGATTCTTAGGTTCTTTAAAAGCTTGCCCCTTTGGAATAAACTTGTCAAAATTGGCCTGATTCTGATACTTGTATTATACCTGGCAAAGATAAAAGTGCTTGATAAAGGTTTAAGTAAACGTACTAGTGTTATTTGGTTTACGTAACACTATTCCTTTTTGACAACTAGATTATAAATTAAAGACGATCTGGGCAAGAATCTTTTCAGACTTATTTTAGAGGGCCTAAGAATGTTCTCTGTAAGTTTTTAAATACATATGCTAGATGCAATTTTAAATCGAGTTACTAATATGTTAAGCTGTCTTTCCAGTTGGACTTTGGGAAATTTTTCACTACGTGAGAGGTGTTAAGAATATTCTTCTGCTTCATTTGTTCTTTTCTCAAGGTAGCATGTTGTATCTTCTGTATACATTTGGATACCTATGATTAACTCATTCAGACTGTTGCCTCTAACAACCTTACGTTTCAAATGATTTAATCGGGATGCCTGTCTGTCAAAGGCAGGAAAGGTGTTAATCCAATGTGAAGTGCTGACGTTGCGGTTCTGCATGCTTTCAAAGTTTAAATCACAGGTCTTCAACTTTAGAAAGCTCACAGGCAACCTGAAACTATATGTAACTACATACAGTGATTGATACATATGTGCATGAAAATACTGTCTAACATATATAATGCTTTACAAATGAAGAAGCCCTTTCATATATCTTCTTAAATCACAAACTGCAGTTCTGTGTTTAAATGCATCTGTCTAACTCAAGTGTTTTTAAAAAGTGTCTATTACTTCATTTAAAGGTAGAGCTGGTCAACAGCAGATGGAGAGACCTCAGTTTACCCAACCTCACAGGGTTACTGAGGAAAAATGAAAAATGCTGGCTAAAGGGTTGGATTTCTGTCAAGCCACTATCAGGTAGACAATCTCTTGTCTCCGCTTAGGCTACCCTTTTTTTTTTTTTTTT
>NW_020174563.1:2833459-2841578 GCF_003031525.2 Neophocaena asiaeorientalis asiaeorientalis
CGGTACACGGGCCTCTCACTGTTGGGGCCTCTCCCGTTGTGGAGCACAGGCGGACGCGCAGGTTCAGCGGCCATGGCGCACGGGCCCAGCCGCTCCACGGCATGTGGGATCTTCCAGGACCGGGGCACGAACCCGTGTCCCCTGCATCGGCAGGCGGACCCTCAACCACTGCGCCACCAGGGAAACCCTAGGCTACCTTTTTAAAAAAAAAAACAGATCACTGGCGATATACAGCTCTAACTGCACATCCTGTGGCGCCCTGTTCCAATCCAGGTGTCTCTCAGTGGCTTTCTGGCCATTGAGACACAGGGAAGGTTACTGGGAGGGGCCTTCTGGAAAACTTTTTAAAGAAGGACAAAAACAAATGACATGTGCCTTTTTCTTTTCCCTTCTACCTGGCTAGAACATGGACATGATTCCAGAGGTGGCATAACTATTTAATAGTCACAAGGATGAAGGCCATGTACAAAATATGAAAGCAGAAAGCTAGAAGAAATCTGGGTTTACGAGGGCATAGACCAGCTTTGGACTGCCCATCTCCAGACATTCTAATGTGAGAAAAAGAAAACTAGTCATTTGTTGTTTAATCTTTTTTGGATCTATTTTTTTGCAGCTTAGTGTTAAGCTGATACATAAATTCATAAGATTATTTGAAGATTAAAAGAGAAAAATCTATGTGAAGAGTGTAACACGGTTTCTGGCATATACTAAGTGACCAATGAATGGCTATTATTTGGGGAAGATTAGTTGACTGCCAGCAGAGAACAAAAAACTCAAACATAGGATAAATAATTTGGGAAGGGAAGAAAAGTGCTGAATAGAAGCTATGATAGGTCCATTAAAAAAAAAATTGAGAATCACATTCAGAGCCAAACAATGTACAGAGAGGGTCTAACATAAATGTAGATACTAAATATAAGTGATTTCTTTTCCAATCCCCTCTGTGAAAACATAAAACTGATGTCATTTATTCATGAAAACCTTGATCAATGAGGAAGATGAGACTAAAGAGGGTCTCACATAAATGTAGATACTAAATATAAGTGATTTCTTTTCCAATCCCCTCTGTGAAAACATAAAACTGATGTCATTTATTCATGAAAACCTTGATCAATGAGGAAGATGAGACTAAAGAGATTTTTAAAAACTCTGAGAAGTAAAGGTTATATCTATAAGGTTATTTAGATTATTTATTTAGATTTTGGTGAGGCATTCCATTCAGTGTGTCATGTACTCCTGCTTATGTAATACTGTCAAGATCTGGATTAAAGGAATACAGAAGACACTGATAAAATGCCACTAGAAAAGGTGACACAGATGTGGTCAGTCATCTTGATGACTCAGACACTAGGTTCCAGAGGAGTAGAAAGTTGCTAAATAGAGAAATCTATTTTTGTTCACAAATTGGAAGTTCATAACATTAGTCAATCCAGAGAAATACAACTAACTGAATTTGAACATGTGGGCGGAGAAGAACTCAAATTGTTTGAAAACTGCACTAGGAAGAACAAGTATGATGAAAACATGTGAAGAGCTGGAATAGTATGATCAGGTGTTTGTATCTACACCTGATAAATTAATTTTTAGTACGTGGCAAAGGAAAAGATATTTGTAGTCACCTTGAAAGGAATTCACTACTGAGTAGTTCATTTCAAGTCAATGAAAGAAAGAAGCTGGAAAGTTAAAAGGATTGTTAAAATTTAGCCTTTTAAAAGACATGAACGCCAGACATTGGAATGACCTACGTAAGAGCAACTTGATTAAGAGAATAAAAATCTATGTTAACATGAAGTCACTGCTGAATGTGAATACCAAGGGAAGATGGAATAAAAGACCCGAAAGGCAACAAATCAGACTACAACTATCATATTTTCAAAAACTGTAATTAGGTATTACCAAATAAAGTAATAAACAACTTTTAACTTAGAGTGCAAAATAAAAGCACCTTATTATTTTAAAGGTGCAAAAGCAAGAAAATACGACATAAACTTATCCATTTTTAAATAGTCATCTGTGTGATGGGTAAATGCTATTTCAAAACATTTTCAATAGAAAAATGATTTATAAATCAGTTATCAGAAGATCAAAAAAATCAATGTTTAATACCAACTTTAACTATAAATAAAAAGAATATTGTCGTCTCTCCTGTTCTTGCTTCAACATTTATGTCTTCTGCTCTTTGCCTTTTGGAGAAAATATTGCATTGTAAGGCTGCCGTCTTTTTGGACGAGGACAAGGATCAAGGTCTTCTTTAATGTAACCTTAAAAATAAATCACAAATTTAGAAGACAATATCTGCAACATATTTCAGCATATATCCAGTAAACATCTGTCTCATTTAATGCCTTTTAAGTCCACATGATTTTTCTATTAACTGGTCGAGTTGATTAATGATTTCACTACCTAGCATCAATTTTCTCATTTATACTGAAAACAATAGCAAACATTTATCAGATGTGCTGTATACATTATCTAGGATAACACTCTCACTCCTCTGCAGCAGCTTCCACCACGCCTATTTCACAGCTGAGCTAACGGAGACCCAGGGAAGTTTGATAACTCGCTCAAGTTCCCAAAGCTAGGAAGTAGGAAAGCTGGCGCCCTGCCCAAGATCTAACTCCAGAACCAGAGCACTTAAGCACTTTCCTATTCTGCCTCCTGTTGGTTGCAAATGGGGACAAATGGTAAACATGAACTTTTTACTATTATGATAAATTCCAGGTGCTTATCAAAAAGACTTTTTTCAGTAGCTACTTGTTGAGATGACATGTCCCTATATTCTTCAGACTATTCGATTCTCCTAAGGTGTCTCCTTTCACGTAGTTTTCAGGGGAGGATTCTGCTCTGCCATACCCCTAGGCCGTATTAGGGGTACAAGCACAGGCTCTATCCAGACTGTCTAATTTTATCTGATGACCAAGCAGAGACATCATGTCAAAGAGGACTTGTTAATGGGGAAAGTGGAAGTATGCTAATAGCTGTAAGAGACTTTGCATCTTTTAGAAAAACTTTTCTCTAAATCTGGAGCTTTAAAGCTGCATACGTTCTCAAATTACATTAAATGTAAGTGCTGTATCTGAAGGGGCTAGTTGCATGTCAACAGTCTCCCAAACAAACAAAAGTCCTTTTTACTCAAATATGTTGTATAAATAGTTAGCATTCTGAATAGTGAGGTTTTAACATCTAAAATTCAGGGTAGTCTCTTTAAAAAAAAAAAGATGCTTTTCAACGATATAACTTTGCTGGCAACTTATGTAAAGTTATGAGAAGTCATTTTGATGACTGGATAAAACAAATTACTTTCTGAAATTTGAATGATAAAGGAGGATAATGCATACACAACTCCATTAAAGTGCTTATAAACAATCTATGATTCCAATGAAGTTATTTGAAAAGTTGAAAGTTAAGCCTCTATCTTTACAAAATTGTATTTATGTCACAAAACTGGCACCCAACTTACAGCAGAAGGTAGAGGATCATGGAGAAAAAGTTTAGTGTTTAGACTCGGGTATACACAGTATTTAAAAAAGAAAAGGTTCCAAAATGTTACAATCTGTATTCTCACCTCTTTCCATACAAGTCTGAGTGGAAGGAAAACCAACTTCCCAGAAATTCTCTGGTGTGTTGGGTGGAATATAGCGAAATCGGTGTCTTGAGCAGGAAGCCAACTTCTTTTCTCTTTCTTCTGCTGGAAAATCTGCATAATACTGATAATAAAACTGGTGAGTTTTCCACTTAGGAATAATAAATGGAGTGTTATGCTTACTGGTTATAAAGTAGAAGCTAAGAAGACTTATTCAGCATGCTAAGGAAACTGAATTCTCACTGATAGTAATACTATCTCTAAGTAAATTACTATATAAATTACTAATAATAATTAGTGCTGGTCTGTGAAATGTTTGCTCCATAAAGAAAAGGAGCCTGTATCACAATGTAAAAAAACATACTGCTTCCTGCATCAGCAAAGTCTTACAAGTAAAAAAAAATGCCAGCTGAACTTTACAGCGTCCTTAGCGGCACAGCTGATTTACATACTGGTGCAAACTCTTCATCTTTCTCAGCCCAGTAACAAGAAGGCCAAGGCCTGCACTCTGAATAGCACATTTCTCAATTGTTATTTGACTATAACGTGTGTTTTGAAGTAATTTTCCTTTCACTACAATTTTTTAAAATAAAAATTTAGCTTTGAATGTTGTACGCTTCACGACTTCCCCTTTTAAACTAGATCTTTCAATTAGGATCAAAGGCATATTACTTTTTGCAAGTGTGATCATAAAGAACCTGAACTTCATGCAAAGAAAGATAAAACTTTTATGTGAAAACTGTACCGGTCTTCAAGCTCTAGATCTAAAGAAAATAAAGTAGTAGTGTAAAGTTTAATAGAACACAGATGATAGGACCACATAATCCAGCTAATTCCATTTTACACTTGAGGAACTGAAAATCAAAGTGATAATTCACCAAAGATATCACCTATTAAAAGTGGCAGACTTAGGATTAGAATTTTTTTGAAGTAAAGGTTTCTAATATATTTTTGTTTTACATAGATTAATTAAAGGTTTTAGAGTATCTCTGAAACTTTTTTGGGGGAGGGTATCTTTTCCTTCATTCTCATTGCCATGAATATAAGCCTTTGTTACCTTAGCCTGGGAACTGCCCTTAGAGAATCATGGTTATCAGTCAGTGTTAGAGAAACATTGCCACCAAATTACAACATATGTGAAAACAACAGTAGGCTAGTGTAGCTGTTAACGCAGCAAGCAAGCAGAAGAGTGTTAGAAGATAAAGTCAGAGAGGAGGTGGGGTGGGAGTCTGCTGTCCTTGATAAGGGCTTTGATACCATTTCTTTGAGAGGAAGACAACTAAGCATTTTGGGCAGAAAAGTGACATGATTTAACTTTTATTCTAAAAAGATCATTTGGAAAAAAGACCATTCATTGCTGTGTTGAAAGTACAATCAGTAGGATTTGCTGATAGATCCATTACTGAGATATGAAAGAAAAAAGTAGGTAACTGCAAGATCTCCGGTTTAAACTAGAGAAGAATGGACACATAAGAGGCTCAGAGGTAAGGTTTGACAATTGGAGATAGAAACTGTGTTTGCTTTAGGACACGTGAAATTTGAGGTGACTATTAGCCACATGTATGTTGCATATTCCACATGTGGAACAGGCAATGGGAAAAATTTAGGAAGTGTAAATTGTAAGCATATAGACAATTTTTGAATACATGGGACGGGCACTTTCACTCCTGGTCATGAGGGAGTAAAAGGGAACAGAATTACTCTCTACCTTAAAAAACTGAAAAAATGTAATAAAATGCATGAAACAGTGTTTTCAGAGACTGGATAACAGCACAAAAAATGATTCCTGAGAAAAGGAAAGCAAATTAACAGTGTTTCCAGCAAAAGAGCTTTTTTCTCACTGGTAGTAATAGTTCCACTTAGAATTAAAAACTGGAGGTTTATTTAGCATAGACCATATTCCTTAATCAAGAAATCATGATACATTCGTGTTATGAAAACTCATGATACAGGAGGAGGTTTTGCTTGTATCGGCAAACTGCTTTCCAAAATAGTGATCTCAATTTACACTCCCATTGTTAGTATATGACAGCATTTTTCTCACCAAATGCTTACCGGCACTGTAACCTATTCATACATAACTTTAATGTGCTTGGTTATCAAATTCTCTAGCCATAGTTTTTAAGAAGAAAATTTAAAAGGGGAAGTAAATTGCTGGAAGCAGGGATCCAAGAGCTAAAGGATAGCAAGGGAAGAAATAAAAACAGTAAGTTTCAAAAAGGCATAGAACCTGCCTAGCACTATTTATTAAGAGGACAATTAGTACAATCTACTTCAAGATATATTATCTAGTCCAAGACACCCAATGTATAAAAGGAAAATACAATTGTGTTTTAAGGATGAAGTAGAGCCTATTCATCACATTTTGTTTAGAAAGGAAAATGTTTGGGGAAGAAGAGCTTATGGTTGTACCAGTTATTTAGAAAAAACAATTATGAGTACATCTCATTTCCTGAGAGTGCTGGTGTTTAAGTAAAAAATAAAATAGCCAAGTTTCCAACTAAAATGTCAAAATTTCACCCAAATAGTATATGTATTAGAGCCTCTGCTGTAACGTAACACAAGGTAAAAAAATTAAAAGATATACAAATAAATATAGAAAAGACAAATGGCACAAATGTCTTAAGCTGGAAATAAGAACTACTGCTTAGGCTCCAGATTCACTTAGAGAATCTAAGAGAAATTGAGGGCTTTCGTTTTCATCTATATCTCTCAGGTCCCAGCCAGTATGTATAGTCTATGTATTCATTCTGTTATTCCTGGCTCAAACTTGTTTCTAGATACAAAAACGGTTTGTATATGTGATTTTTAAATCATGTATATAAAGCCATCTTTAAAAAAACCCAAATGACAGTATTTACATTAGTACTTACAATTTCACATTCCTTACATGTGTGTCCAAGCAATTTTCTTCTTTCTTCTTTTTTCCGGACTACCTCAATATGAGGAAAATTTTGTAAGCTAGTCTCTCTGGGGGGAAAATGAATTAAATTTATCTGTTACTATAGAGAGCTTTGGTTTAGGTTTTAAATTAGCAAAGGTGAGCATCCAGAGGAGAAATAATCCCAAAACATTCATTCATTTTATTTGAAATGCTTCCTCATAATGTGAAAAAAAACCCAAGCATGTCTTCATTCACTCTCCACTGAAATATAAAGTATTTTACATATTACATAGTATTTTACATATCAGGTATTTTTATAGATATTTTTCTCTAACTGAAAAAGATAACTATTACTTCCTATTTTTGCCTCTGGCTGGCTGAAAATAATTCAGGTAAAATATAAAATAACCTAATCGTAAAGGAATGCTGTATTAATACAGCATAATGCTGTATTATTAAACTCAGGAATTGCTATTCTATAACATAACTGAGAGAATACTGCCTGTTAACTCGGTTTCTAGTACTAAAAACCCATAAATCAGGGCTAACCTACTCCTCCCTAAAGAACAAATTCATTTGTTTGCATGTCATTTACTATTCTCTCCAACAATTTCTTTTGTTACTTAAATTCTTCAAATTATTAGGCACAATTATCATTTGTGCTTGTCCTTAAAAACAAAGATTCTATTGTGAACCACTGGAAACCTAGGAAGGGTCAAAGCCACTGAAGTATTGATTGATGAGGTATATAGTTCTTTGGTAAGAAAAAGCAATCAGGAAGCATGGAACATTTCTTTATTAATATACCTGCATCCTACTTTAAAAAGCCCAATATAGAAAACTCCAAATTTACAAGTAAATGAGGACTTACGTAACACCATATACATTTGTTTATAATAGAAACATCACCAGTGAACTTAAACAGTCTGACTCACAAAAACTGGCTTTTAAAATGACCTGTTGGTAACACATCTACTCCTTTGAGGTATTTTGATAGTGGGCAAGTACTGTTCTTCAAAAAAAAGCTTTAAATGCTCTATTTCAAAACGTATCAGGTTATATAGGTCCTTTTTGTGCTTAAATCCAACAACTCTCTGGAGCAACCGGTAAATTAAAAAAGACCAAGAAACAACAGATAAAAAAATATTGCCATGACTATACTTTCTTTCAAATAGTTTATGGAATCTTAGGTTTACATAGAATATAATTTAGCCATATCCTTTCCTCTGAATCTGTTCTGTTTCTGTAGTGTACTATAACGCAGCAGGGAATCCACTAGTAGACTGGCAGTTGCAGTAGACATCAAGCATCACCTAAAAGGTTACTAAGCTTCTTGTACTATCCCTACATCTTTACCCACGTGCTGCATCTCCAGCTATCTAATGGTTTTAGAATAAATAAAAACTACTCATGTATTTTTTTAAAAGTTAGTGAACCTATGGGACTTCCCTGGTGGTCCAATGGTTAAGAATCCACCTTCCAATGCGGGGGACACAGACTCGATCCTTGGTCGGGGAACTAAGCCTCCGTGCCAAAACTAATGAGCCCGCACGTCTCATCTAGAGCCCAAACACTCTGGAGCCCGTGCGCCACAACTAGAGAGAAGCCTGTATGCCACAATGAAGATCCGACACAGCCAAAAATAGAAAAAA